>NC_063178.1:39906722-40039354 GCF_023159225.1 Perognathus longimembris pacificus
AGATAGGATTACAATCAAGAACCACCAGATTACAATAAGAACTTCAATCAATTTCCTCAAAATATGTGTCACAAAAGAAAATAATTTCAGACACTGGCCAGTTGGGAAGGAAAGGTTTCTGTAAGCTTTGGTACAGAATTCATGCCACTGACACAGGTTGTGTCTAATAACATCCCTTCATTACCAAACATGATATCTGGGATGCAAGAGATACAGGGATGTTTGAATAAAGTGAACAGCTTACACCCTGGAAAGTAGAAGGTACACTGCATGAAACAAGAGTCTTCTACTGATAGGGAGAAAGTCACCCAGGAGTACTTGTAAAATAGAATAATGAAAGTGAGCTGTTTTTTGTACACTAATGATGGGAGGACAAGGTAGAGAAGACAGAGGATATTGCTTTGCACACACAAGTTCCCTCAGCCACTACCAATCCTGAAAACAAAACAATAAATGAAAATAAAATGATGTTACTTACGGCTTATTGTCTTTTTTCCTGGAAGCATCACTGTTACTGCCATCTGTTCCTAAAGTGTAGAGAGGCAAAAATCCAGCCATCAGCACATCTCCATCCATGTGGGCTCAGTGCTTCACTGTAGAAAAGCAGCTAGAGCCCGCCAAGAATTTGTGAAGAAGGGGAAGCTGGAGAAGAATGAGTATGAAGATCAAAGGGCACAACCCTGAAGTGTCTGTCTTTCTGCTTGTCTTTTCTGTCTCTTTGTCTGTCTGTCTCTGTGTTGGCTTTGCTGTCTGTCCATCAGTCTGTCACATCAGCCCTGGGATCCCATATAAGGAGGTGACTCTGCACTGATGATGATGGTGATGATGATGGTGATGGTGAGAATGATGGAGAATGTTCCAGAGGAGAAATGTCCTGGGCCAAGCACAATTCTGGAAGATTCCAGGACAACTGCTGTTTGGTGCTTAGGACTTGGCATCTGTTCTGGAAGCTTCCATGGCTGGGAAAGAGAGCAGAAAAAATAGAATAAAATGAAATAAAAATAAAATAAAATAATAAATCAGGATTAAATAAAGGAAAATGAAATAAAAATAAGGGAAAATGAAGTAAAATAGAATAAACTAAAATAAAACAAAGCATATCAAGATAAAATAAAAATATAAAATGAGTTAATATAAAATTAAACATATCAAGATGAAATAAATGAAAATAAGGGGAAATGAAATAAATTAGAATGAGTTAAAAAAAAGAAATTGAGCATATTAAGGTTTGAAAACCAAAATGAGGAAAAGTAAAGAAAAATACAACAATAAGCAAAGCAAAATAAAAGGAGCAAAGGAGCTAAAGAGAGACTTCACAGGAGAAGAGATAAAAATGGTAAAGGAACATGAGGAAATGTTCAACATCTCTGGCAGTAAAGGAAATGCAAATAAAAACAAAACTGAGATACCACTGCACTCCAGTTAGAATGGCCTTTACCCTGAAATCAGCCAACTGCTGGAGGGGATGTGGGGAAAGAGAAACCCTTCTCCACTGTTGGTGGGAGTGCAAATTAGTACAACCACTTTGGAGAACTGTATGGAGGTTCCTCAAAAAGCTCAACATAGACCTACCCTATGACCCAGCCATACCACTCCTAGGCATCTATCCTGAACAACAGGTCTGAGAATATCAAAAAGACATCTGCACATCTATGTTTATCGCTGCACAATTCACAATAGCCAAAATATGGAAAGAACCCAGATGCCCCTCTACAGATGAATGGATCCAAAAATGTGGTACCTATACACAATGGAATACTACATAGCGATTAGAAATGATGAAATATTGGTATTCGCAGGGAAATGTTCAGGACTTGAACAAATAATGTTGAGAGAGACAAGCCTAGAACACAGAGAACAAAAGGGGCATAGTCTCCTTGATAAATGACTGTTAAGGGATGGGTGGGGACAGTAGAGACCAGATCTGTGAAACAAAAAACTTCTTGTCAAATGGCATTTCCCACAGGTTGATAAATGACTGTTAAGGGATGGGTGGGGACAGTAGAGACCAGATCTGTGAAACAAAAAACTTCTTGTCAAATGGCATTTCCCACAGGTTGAGGTCAGCAACCCTACATTATGTAACTAAAACCAAACTACTCAATATATAAAGGTCTAAAATAGACCTCTCAGTGAATCATAATAGCTCAAAAGCTATGTATGTATGTTCATATAAGACAAGGATAAGCAAACTCTATTGTTGATGTTACATTTAAAGTCCTAGGGGAATTTCCTTTGGCGTAGGCCACGTGTACTGTATATGATTTTGGTACACTGTGTAATGTATACATGTCTACCTGATCTAGGGAAGGGAAAGAAAAACAGGGTGTAAGATATCACAAGAAATGTACTCACTGCCCTATTATGTAACTGTACCCATTTTGCACAACACCTTGTCAAAACAATTTTAATTAATAAATAAATTTTTAAAAAGTGAAATTCTAACTGCACATGATTAACAAATGAGGCAAATATCGGAGTTAAGAATGTAGTTCAGTGGTTAGGGGACTGATCTAATATGAAAGACCCTGCCATGCAAGGAGTGGGGGTAAGGAGGGAGGACTGGAGGAAAGAAAGAAGAAAAGAAGAGAGAATAACCAGAATATGCTATATCTTCAATAATGCTTAGGGGGAAAAAAAAGAAACAAAAAAAGTCATAAAATAAAATTAAACATGAGAATAAAATAAGGAAGTGAAATAAATTAAAATTAAGTATACCAAAATAAATGAAAATAAGACAAAAATAAAGTAAAATGCAATTAAAAAATAAAGTGGAAAGCCAAGTAGGGGAAGAGATGAGAGTGAAAAAGATTAAGAAAAATAAAATAGAGAAAAGTAAAATAAGAGGGGAGCATGAGGGAGGAGGTAACAAACCGTACAAGAAATGTATCCAATGCCTAACGTATAAAACTGTAACCGCTCTGCATATCAGTTTGACAATAAAAATTAAAAAAAAATCCTCAGGGGTTAAAAAAAAGTAAAATAAGAAAGCAATAGAAAAATAAGAGGAAATAATATCAAAATTAAAATTAAAAATTACAGGGAGGGGTAAAAGGCAAGATAAAAAAAAGTAAAATAAAAATTAAAATATATTCTGGATAAAGGAAACTAAGGTTTAAAGAGAAGGAAGCTAGAGAAATAAAAATAAATTAAATTAAATGTGGTCGGCAGACATTTCGTGACACGATGATCTCAGAGCCTGGAGAAATAAATAGAAATAGAGGGGGGAAAAAAGGAAATGCAGACCACATTCAGCTGAGTTCTGCTTGTTTACTTTTCCTGTTTTCCACAGACTTCCAGAACTTTTCAACTCCTAGAAAATAAATAAAAAATTATGTCACAATATTAAAATCAATTACCAATAAAAAAAATTTTATAAATGATAAACACTGTAGATGATGAATACTATAAATCACAAGTAGATGACAAATAAGTGTTATAATAAATAAGTTATAAATAAATAAATACAAATATCTAAATAAAAATAAATATTATAAATGATAAATATTATAAATGGTAAACACTGTAAATGATAAATACTATAAATCATAAGTAAATGATAAAGAAGTACTATAATAAGTTATAAATAAATAAATACAAATAAAAATGAAATATGAATCAGTAAAAATAATAAGCAATAAATGATAAATATTATAAATGATAAACACTTTGAATAACTAATATAAATTATAAGTAAACAATAAATAAATGACAAAAGATAACAAATATAAATGAGTATTATAAATGATAAACACTATAAATGATAAATACTATAAATCATAAGTAACTGATAAATGTTATTATAATAATTGTCATAAATGAATACATGTGAATGTAAACAGGATAGAAGTCAATAAAACTGTAATAACCAAGGCCACGCCCCCGAGGAGCTCAGGGACAACAGGCCAGGCCCGTCAGAGTGCAGGGATGCCAGGCAACGCCCCCTGATGCAGGGCCACGCCCCCACGGATGCCAGGCCACGCCCCTGAGGAGCCAAGGGACTCCACGTCACACTGAGGAGTGAATGAAAGGCCATGCCTTCAAAGAGCCAGGGAGGCGAACCCATGACCCCAGAGGAGCACAGGATGCCAGAGCACAGGATGCCAGGCCACAACCCTGGATGGTAGACCACGCCGATGAATGACAGGCTATGTCCCCAAGGAGCACCGGGATGCCAGGCCACACCCCCACCCAGAATCATCGTATCTGCCAGGCCACGCCCCCAGTGACACCACTTTTGCCACACATAACACATCCCCAAGGCCTCCCCCTGCCAGGCCACGCTCCCAAGGCCTCACATCCACCAGGCCACGACCCCAAGGCTTCACCTCCAACTTAGCCACGCCTCCAAGCCCTCTCTAACCAGCCAGGCCATGCAATCAGCAACACAGCCTCCTCACTCCAGCCAGGTCGTGGCCCCAAGAGCCTCCCCTTGGTAGGCCAAGCCCCCAAGGCCTAACCTCCTACCAGGCCAATCCCCATATACCCCACTTCCTACCAGGCCATGACCCCTAGGCCTCAGGCAGGCCAGGACATGGCCATGCCCCAAGGACAGTCCAGCTCCATGGCCACGCCCACCGTGACATCACACCAGGCACACCACACCCCTAGCACCTCCATACCTGTTAATCCTCGCCCACTACATCACAATGATATCTCCTAGGCCCCACCCTGGAGGTGCTAAAGCCCACCCAGCCCTGTTGGCCAAGTCAGGATGCCCGTAGGACTCCACCCGGGGCCTCCCTTCACCTTGGCCCCGCCCCGAGTTGCTAATGCACACCTGGCTCTGCCCGCCAAGTCAGGGCATCCCTAGGACCCCTGCAGGCCTGAGCCTCACTTCCCCTGGGCCATGCCCCTGATTTGCTAACGCACAGCTGGCCTTGCCTGACACGCAAGGACATCCCTTGGGGCCCGGCCCTGAGCCTCACTTCCCCTAGGCCCCGCCCCTGAGTCTCTAATGTCCACCGGGTCCCGCCCACCACATCACAATGCTGTCCCACCCGGCCCCGCCCCCTGACCATGCACGCACGCTAGGCCACGCCCCCAAGTGCCTCACCGCCCCCTAGGCCCCGCCCACTGAAGGCTTCACATCCTCCTGGCCCTGATCCCCCCCACACTCAAAGGCAGTGCTTCCTGGCTTCTCGGACCCCGCCCCTCTGCTTAAAGGCGCCTCGCACCACCTCTAGGTTTACTGGGATGGGGAGGGGGCGTCCTCATGGCAATGACATCATCCACTTCCTCTGTGGGGCCCTACACCGCCAGCTGCCACTGCCACCACAGCTCCGGCTGCTTCGCCATAGTGAATGTAGTGCCGCTTGTGGCATCATCAAGCAGTGGGTGACCACCTCGCTCCCCACCTGCCTGCTGCACATGGACCAGCAGGGCTGGGCACGCCACACAGCCAAGGAGGCCTCACTGCACGTGCCCAGCAGGAGTGGATAGGATGTCACTGCACATGCGCAGCAGGCTTGACTGCCGCTTCGGGAGCTTCTGGGCACCATTGCATGCACAGTAGCCTACACTGTGGAGTAGGGAGCTATCATTTTAACATCTTTGCTCTGAACATGGAAGTCAAATTAGAATTATATAACACCAATATCTCTGTATATGAAAATGCAAGTTTAGAAATGGTAGAATTTTCCGCGTGTATGTGTGTGCCAGTCCTGGGATTTGATCTAAGAGCCTGGGCACTGTCCCTGAACTTTCATGCTCAGGGCTATTATTCCATAGCCACAGGTCCACCTATGGCTTTTTTGGAGATAAGAGTTTCATGGCGTTCCTGAGCCGGCTTCAAACCTCAATCCTCAGATCTCAACCTTGTCTGAGTAGCTAGGATTAGAGGTGTGAGCCACCAGTGTTCAGAAACAGTTGGTAAAACTTGCCATCATTTAATTCTCCCATTACTTACAGAAAACATAGAATCAAAAGTCAAAGGCTAATAGTAGAATCAGAGCAGCATAGAAGTCAGTGGAATTACAGTAGCACTCCACAATGCACTCTTCCAGGTGAAGTGTGTATTTCACAAATCACTGAAGGCAGGCACACAAATGGCTCTAAGAAAAATACTGATGGATGGAGGATTGGGAAAAAGTGGTGCAGATTGTCTGGTCCTCAGACAATTGATGGGTAACTGTCCCTCTTCCTTCTAGACTCAAATGGTTAAATAGAGGAAGGGTGCACAATTTGGAATTATGTTCCTGATCTTTTCTGTTAGGAAAGTCAATAGACTCCAGGAGAGAAGGTCACTCAGGTGATCTGAGTTCAAGTCATCATGTCCAGAAGACCCTTAAGGCAAGTGTTAACAGCCGGGAGCTGCAAAGAGAAGGCAGAAGGTTTCATTCATGTTGTTTTTAGTACTAATAACCTATGAGTTTAAACTTATAAGATTTTCCTCAGTCCTCTGTGATATTTGACAACTTGAATGTCAATTGAATTATCACTCTGATCTGGATTGTATTTCTCTATTGTATGTTTTAATCAATTATCTAATCATGGCCATTGTCTTTTGTTGTCACGGGGCTAGCTCTCTTATCACTTTGAGCCATAGCTCAACTTCCAGTATTCTCATAGTTAATTGGAGGTAGGGTTAGCAGAGAACCTTGATCTTCAGGTCTCAGATTCCTGAGTAGCTGGGATTACAGGCAAGAGCCCACACCTCCAGCCTTCCCTTGTCATTTTAAATAGAATTCAATGAATTACAGAAGGCTTTGAATTGAAGTTGATTCAAAGTGTGCTAGATGGCAGAAATGCCCACCTTAATGTCAAGAGCTACAGGGTCCAGATTCTCCTTTGAGAACTACACAAGTCAGTATAAAGCATCTTATCCCTGACTGTGTGCGTTTCATCAGCCTCTCTGACAACTCTGATATGTCCCCTTGATTTTTTAAAATTCAAGTGTTTCTCATATAATGTAATAGCTATAGTCATTGCCCCCAAGGACTATTGAAGCCTTTTTTCAGATGAATATACTTGAACATAAGCTATGTCATCAAAACTGACAATTTATAAAATACATATTGTATATACCTAAGTGTAAACTGAGTTGCAAGAAATTTCAGTAACAAGGCCACACCTATTTGGGACCTAGAGAGTGAATTTAATAATCTATAGACTACAACTGAACTGTTGGACATGTGTCTTTGATGTAGAGAGTGTGACTCACATGACCTCTGTTTTATATTTCGCACCAACTCAGTGGCTTGCCTGTGTAGCAAATATTGTTGAACCCCAAGCATCTATTCTCACTCAGTTTCTAGGGGTTAGAAATCCAGGGGAAGCTTTGCATGGGGGGGGGATGTTAGTGAGGAGCTCAGGAGACAACTGTGAAATTCTCTGTTAGGGCCATAGTCATCACCAGGCTTGATTCCTTCCCAGCTCATGTCCCCCAGCCATCATCTGGAAGCTGCATCTCCTTGTCATGGGGCCTTCTCCATAGAGTACTCATGCATGCAGTTTTTTCACCAGGAGCAAAGGGTGAAAGAGCTATAGAGAGATGTCACAGTGTGAGTAACAGCCATTTATAACTTAATATCAGAAGTGATACTTCATCATTTCTGTCCCTTTCTATTCATTAGATGCAAAGACTAGATCTGCCCATATGTGACTAATGAGGCAGGCAATTGTCATAATTGGTGCAGTTTTGACCTGGGACTTCCTTTTAGAGTACTTTTTGTTAAAGGGACCTGCTCAGCTAATGACTTGCAGTCCTGAATTAAAGGGTCATATCCAGTCCCTGAATGGGTCTGTGCCCAAGATACGTGGTCTTGGACAGTGTTGGGTATGCCTGGCACTGGCTGGCAATGCCCTAAATCTATGGGCTCCTGAATGGGACAGAAAAGAAAGGAAATTCAGAAAATAGTCTAAGAGACAACTAGGACATGAAACAGTGTAATGTGTGCGAAAAGTCTAGGGAATAGGAGAGCACTCTATGATAAAAGATAATGGCCATGCCAGTCATGGCCGTGTACTCCTGTAGTCCTGCCATTCAGAACACAGAGGCAAGAAGATCATGAATCCAGTTCAGCTTGGCGACATCACCATCTTCTATATCAAAAGAGAAGGAAGATAGAGAAAAGGGAGGAAAAATGTAACAAAGGAAAAGAAGAGAATGGGAGGAGATGATAAAGAAGACAGAGGGGTAAATAGAGGAAAGAAAGGAGGGAGAGAATTAGAAGAACCAGTGTTACAAGGGAAAAGTATAAGTTGAGATGTGTAAATAACCCTCATGGATAAACCAACAATGATAAATGACAGCAACTAATTATGGGAACTTTTTAAAGGAGGAAGAATAAAGTAGGTCACAATAATTGGCAAAATGAAACAGGGTTATGGAAGTATGGCTCTCTGAGATTGTTTTGTCAGTGAACTTTCTGGTATAGCGTTTGGAATTAAGTCTTGCTATGGTAAGTTGGACTGAAAATAATTATACAGGCCAAGCTGGCCTCAACCCCCCAAACCTCCTGTCTCAGCCTTCTTCTGCCTTCTGTGTTTGTGAATATGGCATTATTATGCCCAGCCCATGTTTAATACTGTGTTGTTGTCAGACCTAGGCCTGGTTCACAGGGCCTGGGAACTCTTCCTCAGCTTTTATGCTTAAGGGTAGCTCTATCAAACTTGAGGATACAGGGCCATTTGCAGTTTTCTGATAATTAATTGCTGAGAAATGTCTCATGGACTTTCCTGCCCAGGCTGGCTTTAAATGAGATTCTCAGATCTCAGCCTCCTGAGTAGCTAGAATTGCAGGTATGAGCCACCACTGCCCCACCCATTATTTATTTTCCTTGAAAAGAACCCTTAAAGTGGGCACCGGTGGCTCAAACCACCAGAAAACCAGAAGTGGCGCTGTGGCTCTAGTGGTTGAGAGCTAGCCTTGAGCTGAATTGCTCAGGGACAGCATCCAGACCCAGTGTTCAACAGCAAGAATAAAAAAGGCCTCTCAAGTAGAATAAACTTCAGGTACATGCTGTCACTTTATTTGATTTCGGTGCCCTGGTTATTGTGTATACGTTTATCTGAATTAGAAAAGGGAAAGGAAAACATCAAAATGGTAAGACAAAAGCTAAAGGGCAAACCAATGCAACAATGATACTCACAAGAAAACATGTTGTTAATTAACTGTCCATCTCAGGCAAGGGGGAATTTTAAAGGAGGGGAGATGGGAGAAGAATGAAAGAGGTGATAAAAAGTGTGACAAGAAATGTATTCACTACCTTATGTATGTAAGTAACCCCTCTATATGTCACCTTGACAATAAAATTAAAAAAAAGAAAAAAAGTGATTAACCTAATCAAAAACAAAAGCAGGACAATGAAGCATAGAAAATGGTACAAGCAGGAAACTCAAACTAGAATGGCAGATTTGGACAAAACTATGAGTTAATCTTAGATGTCTGCTCTCCCTTCTCAAGTAGAAAAAGAATATTTGATTCAAATTGTTGTATTCCGAGAGCACAATTAAGGTGGGAAGGATCTTTAATCACAAAGGTATTTTATTTACAACCTAAAACCCAGAAGCAGATCCACCCTCCACCTCCTTATGCTTGCCTGCAATTACCTTGTCCTGGGTTAGTTACCCAGAACTCAAACCGGAGACCTGTCTTAACCTGAAATCTGAAATTCCAACTTAATTTCTAACCACCTCAGCCTACAGGCCTCGAAATGTCCAAAACTCCAGACATCCAGAGGAGCAGGCTTCCTTCCTTTAGGCCTCACCTCTCTTCAAACTTTTAGCCTCAAGCCTCCCCACAGGCTTTAGGCTTCTCTGCCATCATCAGGCTCCGGACTTCTCCATCAGTCCTCAGGCCTAAGACTCCTCCTCAGGCCTAAGGCTCTGGTTCAGCTTCTCCCTGCTCCTCCTGCTGGCCTGGTTTGGCTCACCCCGTTTCTCCAGAGGCCAGGTATGGCTCATTGCTCCACTCTTCTCCTTAGACCTGCTCGGTTCTCCTCTGCACCCTGCTCTGTGGCTGGTCTCATTCCGCTCGGCTCCGCTTCACTCCCTCCTCTCTCCTCCTACTGTTCTCTTCTTCTCTCCTCCAGAAGTACTCCCCTTTTTAATTTCCTTGCACCAGCAGTGCGGGGGTGGAGGTTCTGGTTCCCCCGGAGTGGGGTGGGATTTTCTCTTTTTTATTCAGTGGGGCATGTCAATCACGCCAATGTGGGGAGGTGCTACTGCCCTTCAGATTCTTACAAAATCATTGAAAAGTCTCCATCTCTCGGGCTTATTTGTAATTAGTTATAGATAATGCTATGGGACAAGAAGAGTGTTGCAATTTCTGTAAAAAGTTTGAGTACAGTGGGTGATGTTTCCACCAGGAGCAAACCTAACATACCTTGCCCTCCTTATCCCCACCCCACAAAGACCAGGGGCCACTGGCCAGTGTCCTCTTCTTATGATTTCCACATGGTTGCCATGGGAGCAGTTGCATCATCCCATGTACCTGGCTTCCTTGGCAACAGATCTCCAGGCTCAAGAGCATACCTATCAGTGGGTGCATGCTGAGCCCTGATTGGTCCATTCCTCACTGATTGTCACTGGTCCCACTTGTGATTGGCCTATTTGCTCCCTGATGTCACCAGGCATTGTGAGGCATCCCCAGTAGGGTATATAAGAAGCTGCTCTCCACTTTTGTCAGTTACAGCACTGGGAACTTTTCTTGGTGACCGGCTGGACTAACTTCGAGTGACTCTAAGGCTTTGTTCGTGTGGCGTTTTCGAGGGAGCTCTGTTGGTGTGGCTTGGGTTTGAGTATTTTCATTATTGTGGTGTTTGTATTTACTTGTTCTTTAGTTTAGTTCATTTTGGTTAAAATTTCTAGTGTCATCTTCATTTAAAACATTCAAGATAATTATAAGATTGACTACTTGCCATCCCAGTGGAAAGATATCAAGATACAACAAAGTTTCCTTTAATTTTTCCTCAGAAGGGGAGAGGATCACCATCATCGGACAGTATCAACTGATGGAGACCATTGGCCATGGTAGCTTTGGATATCTGAAGGTGGCCCATCACTGCCTCACAGACACAAGGCTGGCCATGAAAGTTCTCCTGAAGAGAGACCTGGAGAGCCATGGCATAGGAAATGAGGTGGACATTGTCAAGTGCATATGTCACCCACATATAATCCGGTTTTTCGAGGTCATGGAAGATAAAGACTGTCTATATCTCGTTATGTAGTTGGCCACGTGGGGACACCTCATGGGGTGGATGTTCAAATCTTGCTGCAGTCACATATTCGACCATAAAACCAGGAAGCTGTTCAAACAGATAGGAGTGCCGTGCACTACCTTTACGAGAATGGAATTGCACAGTGAGACCTCCAGCTCAACAACATGCTGTTGGAAGCCAAACACAATGCTAACGTCAGTGATTTTAGGCTGAGTGTTAGCACGACCACAGGGCAGTTGATAAAGGGAGCTTGTGAAGCCTTGATATTCTTACCCCCAGAAATGTTCCTACACAAAATGTATGATGCCTACACGTTAGACATTTGGAACTTGAGCATCATTTAGTATGTGATGATAGCAAAATTTCCCCTTTTAGGGGAGGAAGTTTGTTGACATACAGGTCCTAGTTGTAGAGGCCAAGTATAGCCCTCCACTATACCTAACTGCAAAGGGACATGACCTACTTTCTGACTTCTGACTGTGGACTCAAGAGGCCCAATGTTGAACAAATATTGGAGCACCCGTGGCTGATAGGGTATTTGGCCTGGGTCTTGATTAGCCACAACCAAGCAAGCTGGACCCTATTATTGTGGCAGTCATGTGTGACATGGGGTAGAATGCAGCTGAGAGTCAACAGGCAATACAGCACAGAGCATTCAATGAAGCCATGGGCACTTACTTGGTCATTAGAGAAAACTTAAAACAGAATGGCGGCCATGTGGATTTGAGAACAATGCCTTGGATGGTACCACCATACCCAACTCCTAAAGAACATTGCCCAGCATTCTACCAGTTTTCCTTTGACTGGTTGAGCAACCTAGAAAGTTGTGAGTCAGAGGAGAATGCCCTTCCCTCTGGTCAGCCACAAGTGGAGGCCACAGCCTCCAACTGGAGTATTAGGCAGGGTTGGAGGAGAATGGCTGACAGGATAGTCACCATTCTTCCCACACTCTGCTGCTGTATGAAGTCCCCAAAGTAATGCCCACAGGCTAAGAGCACAGCTATTCCAGGAAGGGGTGCAAAACTCAGAAACTTTCTCTCACTGTGGTGTGGAAAATCAGAGAGGTGTGCACATAAATGCTGTGGGAGCAAGTCATGCTGGAAGTTCACACTGCATGTGGCCAGCACACCCATTAGAGGCCTCAGCCCAGGCCAGCCCAGCCAGGTCCTGTGGCAAGTGCTAGGGGATCCTGCAGCAGGGATTAGGGGGAAAGGACAGCTGAAATGGAGTTGACTTTCTAAGCTAAAAGGTAAGTTGAAAGGTACCTCCAGCTCCCTCTTCCTTCTGAGCAAAAGCAGTAGGCAAGCATTTTTAGTAATGTATACAACATGCCCCCAAATACTTTATAAATTGTGCTTAAAGGCAGCAAGTTTGGTTGAGCAAATAATGTCCATAATGACAAAATAGTGCTATGTTTGGTTGTAACTTTTTTCTGTTTCTTGTAGCCTGGGATTGATCAGAGGAGGGTAATCATGACCGACAGGCAAGCAGGCAGGCATAGGAAGTACAGTCAACATCCTGTCATGATCACCCTTCTCTCAGTAATCGCAGGCTACAATAAAAAGAACTTAAGCACTGTCCCAACACATCTGGGAAGGCAAGCCTTTTTAATAATGTATACAACCTGTCACCAATTCCTTTACATATTGTGCTTAAGGGCAGATATATTGACTGAGCAAATAATGTAAATTATGACATAATAATAGATATGATCTGTTGTAAACTTTTTTTATTGTAGCCTGGGATTTCTGAAAGCAGAGTGATCATGACAAGCAGACAGGCAGGCAGGTAGACATTATGAGCTACAGTCAACATCCTGTAATGATCACCCTTCTCTCAGAAATTCCAGTCTACAATAAACAGATCTTCATGAACTGTCAAAAAAGATCTGGGAAGGCAAGGATTTTTATCAATTTTTAGAACATGTCCACAAATCCTTAATGTATTGTGCCTAAGTGCAGCCAGATTGGTTGAGAAAATAATGTTCATAATGACATAATAGCGTTATGTTTTGTTGTCCATGTTTTTCTGTTTATTGTAGTCTATGATTTCTGAGAGAACGTTGATCATGACAGGCACGTAGGCTGGCAGGCACTATGAGGTACAGTCATTATCCTGTGATAAACACCTTTCTCTCAGAAATCCTAGGCTACAATAAAAAAAACTTTGTACAATGTCTCAACACATCTGGGAAGGCAAGAATTTTTAATAATGTATACAATATGCCCCAAATCCTTTGTATTTTGTGCTTTAGGGCAGCTAGATTGTTTTAGCAATTAATGTCCATAATAACATAATAGTAGGTGTTCATTGTTGTAATTTTTTTCTGTTTATTGTTGCCATGGAATTTTCAGAGAAGTGTGTTCATGACAGGCTGGCAGGCATGTAGGCAGGCTGGCAGGCAAGCAGACATTAGGAGGTACAGTCAACATCCTGTCATGGACATCCGTCACTTAGAAATTACAGGCTACAATAAACAGGATTTGGTGCACTGTCTCAACATATCTGAGAAGGCAAGAATTTTTAACAATGTATACCACATGCCCCCAAATGCATTATACTTTGTGCTTAAGGGAAGTCAGTTTGATTGATCAATAATGTCAAATATGGAATAATAGTAGCTATGATTTGTTGTAACATTTTCTGTTTATGGTAGACTGATATTTCTCAGAGAAGGATGATCATGACAGGCAGGTAGGCAGGCAGGCAGGCAGGCAAGCTGGTAGACATTAGGAGGTATAGTGAACATGCTGTCATGACCACCTTTTTCTCAGAAATCCAAGGCTACAATAAACAGAACTATGTGCACTCTCTCAACACATCAGGGAATGCAAGCATTTTTAATAATGTATACAACATGCCCCCAAATCCTTTACAGGTGTGTTAAATCTGTGAAGTCAGATTGGTTGAGCAAATGAGGTCAATTGTGACATAGTTGTAGCTATGATTTGTTGAAATAATTTCCGTTTATGGTCGCCTGGAATTTCTGGGAGAAGAGTGATCACGACAATTGAACACCCTTCTCCCAGAAATCCCAAGCGACTATAAACAGAACTTTGTCCACTGTCTTAACACATCTGGGAAGGCAAGCATTTTTAATAATGTATACAACATACCCCCAAATTCTTATACATTAGGCTTAAGTGCAGGCATATTGTTTGAGCAAATTATGTCAATAATATTATAATAGTAGCTATATTTTTTGTAATTTTTTCTGTTTATTGTTGCCTGGTATTTCTGACAGAAGAGTGAATATGACAGGCACGCAGGAAGGAAGGCAAGCAGGCAGGCAGGCAAGCAGGCATTTTGAGGTACAGTAAACATCCTGTCATTATCTCCCTGGTATCAGAAATCCCAGTCTACAATAAACAGAAAATTGTACACTGTCTCAACACCTCTGAGAATGGAAGCATTTTTTAATAATGTAAACACTAGAGCCCCAAATCTTTTATACATTTGCTTAAGGGCAGCCAGATTGGTGGAGCAAATTATGTCCATAATGACATAATAATATGTTTTCTTACAAATTTTTCTATTTATTGTAGCATAGGATCATCACAGGTAGGCAGGCAGGTAGATATTAGGTGGTATAATCAACATCCTTCATATATATCCTTCTCTCAGAAATCCCAGGATAAAATAAACAGGACTTGCACTGTCTCAACACATCTCGGAAAGAAATCATTTTTAGTAATGTATACAACATACTCTGAAAACCTTTGTACATTGTGCTTAAAGGCAGCCATATTGAGCCAGTAATGTTAATATTGACATAATAATAGCTAGGTTTTTTGAAAATATTTTCTCTTTATTGTAGCTAGGGATTTCTGAGAAAAGGGTGATCATTACAGGCACCCAGGCAGTCAGGCAGTCAGGAAGGAAGGCAGGCATTAGGAGGTACAGTCAACATCCTGTGATGGTCACCCTTCTCTCAAAAATTTCAGTCTACAATAAACAGAACTTCGTGAACTATCTCCACATATCTGGGAAGGCAAGCCTTTAAATGCTGTACACAACATGTCCCCAAATGCTTCATAAATTGTGCTTAAGGGCAATCAGATTGGTTGAGGAAATGTCTATTTTGACATAATTGTAGCCATGTTTTTTTGTAAATTTTTCCTGATTATTGTAGCTGGGGATTTCAGAGAGATGGGTGATTATGGCAGGCAGGGTGGGAGGCAGGCAGGCAAGCAGTCATTGAGGTACAGTAAACATCCGGTCATTATCACTCTTCTCTCAGAAATTCCAGGCTACAATAAACAAAACTTTGTGCACTGTTTCTACATATCTGGGAAAACAGGCCTTTTAAATGCTGTATTCAATATGCCCCCAAGTCCTTTATACATTGTGCTAAAGGGCAACCAGATTGTTTGAGCAATAATGTACATGTTGACATAATAGTAGCTCTATTTGTTGTAAAATAGTTTGGTGTATTTTAGCCTGGGATCTGATAGAAGGGTGAGCATGTATGGCAGACAGGCAGGCAGGCATCCTGGCAGGATCTCAGGCAGGCAGAAAGGCATGCAGGCATTAAGTGGTACACAATATGCTGTCATGATCACCCTTCTCACAGAAATCACTGGCTACAATAAATAGGACTTGGTGATCTGTCTGCACACATCTGGATGGCAAGCATTTTTAATAATCTATACAGCATGCCCCCAAATTCTTTATTCATTTTGCTTAAGGAAAGACAAATTGGTTGAGCAAATAAGGTCAATCATGACATAATAGTAGCTATGTAGTTTTGTAAATTTTCTCTCTTGATTGTTCCATGGGATTTCTGAGAGTAGGGTGATCATGGCAGGCAGTCAGGCAGGCAAGCAGTCAGGCATTAGGTGGTATGTCAACATCCTGTCATGATCACCTGAAACTACATTAGTGCAGATCTCAATGCCTGCCCAAGTTACTGCTGCTCATAATGTCTACACTTAAGAAACACTTCTCAGCACCTGATGGCAATCTGATGGAGAAACTTGGCTAATTCTGACCATCTAAAGCTGCAAAAGCCCTTCTAGAAATTACTGTTCATTTCCTACCACATTAATCACTAATTCTAGGCCTGCAATTTCTCCACCCACAGCAGAAGAGGGATGAGTGAAAAGCAAACTCATGAGCTAAGCTGATAAAAGCAAAGGGCATGTTCATCTTGGTTTTAGTTCAATAAATGAAATTGGAATGTGTGAACAAAAAGTAAGCTGTGTACCAACCGGCAGGAAACTTGCCCACATAAAACTACTAAAAGACAAATAGAAGATGGGGAGAGGGGAGGGAGGTGGAGGAACCAAGAAATTCATTAAATTCACTAGTGAAAAGCAGTACTTCAGTTGCATACCAAAAAAAATATTCAAGATGGAAAGTAATGACTCATAACTGTAACCTTAGTTAATCAGGACACTAGGATTTGAGGATTGAAGTTCAAAGCCACCCTGGACAGAATAGTTCATGAGACTCATATTTCCAATTAACCACAAAAAGCCAGAAGTAGAGCTGTGTCTCAAGTGGTAGAGCACCAGCCTTTAGTAGAAAATTCTAAGGGCCAGCACCAAGGCCCTGAGTTCAATATTTTGAAAACAGATAATGGGGTGAAAATGGCCATAAAATGACATACAATGGCCCTGTTCTCTGAGGCCATTGAGGTTTCTGCATAGAATTCTGATCTAATATATTTTGACAAGTGGAAGCAAAGAGTTGTTTCTTTATCTTGATTAAGGCTTCGGATACAGAAGAATGACATGATTACCAAATGTTCTCAGACAGGTGCATCATGAAAATAACTTGATCTACAATAGAAAGTTTAAGGAAAAAATTACCCATTTGAAGGTGAAAGTTCAGAATGGAATTGTGAGACTCAATTTTGGTATTGATTGATTACTGGTGTCAGCAGCACCCTTGCTTCTTTAGGCAATATGAAATGAGCACATTTGCAAGCAGTGCTCTGTGGCTCTAAGGAACATAGTGTGTATGATTTGCCCCTATGGGCATGATACCCTCATATCAATGGTTGTCATCTCATTGCCACAGTATGTTTTTTTTTTTGCCATTTCATCTGAAGTTGACATGGCATTCTCAGAGGCAATCCAGTGGCATCATCCCAAATGGTCTTCATGCAAATAGATTTTGGACACAGATGTTGGACGAAAGCTATCCAAGAAAATGTCTTCCCTGTGGGCTTCGAAATCATAATAACTGCACGAAGAGGGAGAATCTGCAAATATGTTTTCCAACTCATGTATTTCTCCTGGATAGAAGGCCACAGATTCACAGCCCAAAAAGAGTTTTACGCATTCTTTCCTGGAGACTCGCAAGAGGCTAAGATGAAAGAACATTAGCTACAGTGTAAATCTCTGCCAATAAAAAGATACATATGCATACATACAGACATATATGAGTATACATAGCTGCCACTGCAAGCTTTACTTCCAGGCAGAATTTCAGCTTGTCAGATGCTTCAGGGATGTGCCCTTTGATCTTCATACTCATTCTTCTCCAGCTTCCCCTTCTTCACAAATTCTTGGCGGGCTCTAGCTGCTTTTCTACAGTGAAGCACTGAGCCCACATGGATGGAGATGTGCTGATGGCTGGATTTTTTCCTCTCTACACTTTAGGAACAGATGGCAGTAACAGTGATGCTTCCAGGAAAGAAGACAATAAGCTGAAAGTAACTTATCATTCTATTTTCATTTATTGTTTTGTTTTCAGGATTGGCAGTGGCTGAGGGAACTTGTGTGTGCAAAGCAATAATCTCTGTCTTCTCTACCCTGACCTCCCACATCCCTAGTGTACCAGAAACAGCTCAGTTTCATTATTCTATTTTACAAGTACTCCTGGGTGACTTTCTCCCTATCAGTAGAAGACTCTTGTTTCATGCAGTGTAGCTTCTCTCTTCCAGGGCTGTAAGTTGTTCACTTTATTCAAACATCCCTGTATCTCTTGCATCCCAGCTATCATGGTTGATAATGAAGTGATGTTATCAGAGAATACCTGTGTCAGTGGCATGACTTCTGTACCAAAAGGTTACAGAAACCTTTCCTTCCCAACTAGCCAGTGGTCTGAAATTTTTTTCTTTTGTGACACATATTTCAAGGAAGTTGATTAAAATTCTTATTGTAGTCTGGTGGCTCCTGATTGTAACCTTATCTAAGCAAAAGGCTGATATCTGAGTGTTGTGGGTTGAAGCCAACCTGGACAGGAACTTCCTTGAAAATTTTATCTCCAATTACCCAGCCAAAAGCTGGAAGTGGGGCTTTGGCTCAAGTAGCAGAGTGCTATCCTTGAGCCAAAAAGTTCTATTAGAGTGTCCAGGCTTTGATTTCAAACCCCAACACACACATATACTCACAGACTCTCTCTCTCTCTCTCTCTCTCTCTCTCTCTCTCTCTCTCTCTCACTGTGTCTCTCTTACTGTAGACAAGAAGTTACTAAATCATTATTTCATGTCAGATATGGCCCACAATCCAAGTATTACCTCATGTACAATAAGTGCAATGTTTTAACCTATTCCCTGGCAAAAATAAACAAGTATTCAATCCATCAGGGTCATAGGTTTTTAATTACTCCTCCTAAATTTCTATGCTCATTATTTAGGCTTATCTTCAAAAACTACCAGTTTGTATTAGCTTTGGTTTTTGCTATTGAAGGAATCAAAACAAATTCTCAACTTTTACACAACTTGACTCTGGGATTTGATATCTATGATGTGCAATTTGGAGATTGGCTAGCATTTAAAAATCCCTTCATTTGCCTCTTTGGGAACTACAAGAGTCCAAACTACTCCTGTATGAAAGAGAGCAAGTCCATAGCAGTGCTGATAGGACCATCAGGATTAACATCTGCCCAGATTGGAATGATGCTAGGCCTCTGCAGTTTTCCACAGATGAGGGTGAGAAAGGGAGCAGATATTAAATAAATGTCTAATTTAGTGCCATTTTACATGAGAGGAAAGAATGATAGGACAATACTAGATTTAGGATCCTATTGAATTTTGTGATATCCAAAAAAAACAAATAGAGTTCACAATAATTTGATATAGGCACATGCGTAGAAAACAGGATAGAAAAGATAGAAGAAAAAAAAAACCCTAAAGTGATTCCTTTTTAAAGCATGAAATAGGAAATGGTTTTACAGTATGGAGCTATGATGACCACTGTGCTGGTAGCTCACGCCTTTAATCCCAGTAACTCAAGAAATGTTTATGTCCAGTTAGTCACCCAAAAGCAGACAGTGAATATGTGGTTCCATTGGCAGAGTGCTAGCCTTGAGAGGAAAAAGTCATGTTAATGCATGAGGCCCTGAGTTCATTGTGCTCTACTGGCTAGCTTGCACATGCACAAACACACACTGATGCAAGATATTATGTTGAATGAAATCAAGCTCAGAAAGAAAGAGGACTTGTGTTCTCTCATATATGAAAGGTAGATCTAAAATATGTCCATGAATTATGAAATAAGCATGAAATACATGCAAAGCCTTTTGGTATATGCATGATCCAGCTGGGTAGTTTATGCTACATATAGGGATTGAAGTCCATCATGCATTTTCTGACCAAATGACTAACAGTATAAAAATAAATGAACAATAGAAAGCTGAAGCCTATCCTGTCTGAGGGTGATAGATATTAAAGGTATCTGAAAAAGAGCAGTGGAATGGGGAATAGATGTAGATGGGTGGGAAAATACAAGATAATGTTCAATATACCTATGTAAAAACAGACTTAGAAAAGTTGGAATGACTGTGGTTGCTAGAGATAGGAGTTATAGATAGAAATAATGACAGAGATCAAAGGCATTGTATGAGTACATTTCAAAATTATTAAAAACAATTCAAATGTTTAAATGAGAATATGACTTCCCATCTAATTATACTGGTTACTTAATGTACTTCACGATAGTGATTGTGATAGATGGTAATATTCTCATTCATGGGCTGTCCAATTTTTATTTTTTCAGCTTACCTTTGGGCCTCTTAATCAAGGCCTGAGTGACCATTACAAGTTCCCTGCTCTGTATCAGATGGCCCAGAAGGACACATCAATAGCTATTGTCATGGTCTCCTTACTGATTCACTTCAACTGGAACTGGGTGAATCTGTTTACCATAGAAGATTAGAAAGGTTTGTGGATTCTTCCTGCATTGAAAAAAGAAATGTCCAAGAACAGAGTTTGTATAGCCTTTGAGCTAGCTATTCCAACTCATGGTCTATCTTACACACTCAAAGACACGTCCCTCTATAACCAGATTAATACATCCTCAGCAAATGTCCCGATCATATACAGTGATGATGAATACCTACTAGATTTAATGAGGTGTGTTCAGCAACTATTAATTGTCGGGAGCTGAGCTAGCAGCTAAGCTCATCCTGACCTCTGGCCGTGCTGATGTCGCCAGAATGTGGGGAGCCAAACTTGCAGCTAAATTCATTATCACCTCTGGCTGGGCTGTTACCGCCAGGATATGCTACACGCAAGGACATTTGTTCACAGCCACTATCCGGAATTGCTTTGCTATGTCCGCACCTTGCTATGTCCACTGGAGTAGATTCCTATGTTAATCAACCTTGTCCTATGTTTACTGTAATCAAATGTTGTAAACTTCAAAGCCTCTTTATGTTCTGGAATTTTAACAATCCTATGCTATTCCCTGGTTCCAAAACTGCATATAAGCTGGGAGTAGGAATAAACTTGGCTGCAGTCTTGAGGTTCAACCTTACGGCTGCAGAGCTCCCGTACCCCATCTTTGTCTCTTGTCTTTTTTCTCTTGCCTTATTTTTCCTTTTCCTTAATCCTCGCCGCCCCTCAGTCAGGATTCCCGTTTCACTGCCGGCTGGCCTGGCAGGTTTGGCGCCTGGAACAGGGACTTGAAGGCCTGGGATCGACGGTGGAGGTCCCCTGCTCAGGTAAGGACGTCCAAGTACTTGGGAAGGAGAGCGGGAGGAGAGAGTATTGTCGGGAGTAAGAAATTATGGGACAAGGTAATAGCCGCACGCTATACGTGCAGGCCCTCAAAGGCATGGTACATACCCGGGGAGTGAAAATTGGCCAAAGTCAGTTAGAAAGTTTCTTTCATTTTGTTGAGGAAGCATGCCCCTGGTTCCCGGAGGAAGGAACCATTAACTTAGAAACTTGGCAAAAAATAGGAAAAAGGATTCAGGAGTATTATGATGTAAATGGCCCTGAGAAAACCCCAGTGGATGCCTTTATTCTCTGGAATCTGGTCTGAGATTGTTTGGATCCTAGACATGAACGGCTTAGATTCGATCAGTCCATCAGAGAAATTGAACAGGGGCCTGATGAACATCACCCAGCCCCCGGAGCTTATGCAGCTGCCCGGGAAGAGCTGAGAAAATTAGTAAGATCTGAACCCACTGGGCTAGATATTAACGAAGACTCAGATGGCTCAGACTCTGAGGAGAAATTATGCAATGAGCCTACTGTAGATAGATTAACCCATGTTGAGAAAATGCTGGAATCAACCATAACCCTTTTGTCGCAGCCTCAGCCAGGACAACAAACTCCTGCAAAGTTAGAAACTTGTGGGGCCCCCCCGCCCCCTGCCCACAATCTTGGCGGACTTTGATCCTTTCCCACCACCCCCACGGCCTGCTATTGTCTCACCACCAGTACCATCTCAGCCAGCGCTGTTAAAGGCGCCTGGCCCTCCTAGAGGTGAACTCCTTTTTGGGTCAAGTCCTAATCCTTCCCCTAAGCGTAGTGCCCTGCAACTCTCCCTGGTGCAGGCTGCTCATGAAGGGGAGGACATTTCTGGTTTTCAATTATTCCCGGTAAGGAGGACTGAAGATAACGAAGCAGTCCACCAGCCTTTGCCATTTAAACGAATAAGTGATCTAAAGAATGCTTGTGCTCAATACGGCCCTACAGCGCCATTTACTCAAGTCATTCTTGATACCTTGGCTAAAACTTTATGCCCAAATGATTGGAAACAGTTAGCTAAGGCTTGTCTTAGTGGAGGAGATTACTTATTATGGAAGTCTGAATTTGTAGATCAGTGTCAGGCAACAGCAGAGACCAACAGACCAAATAATGTGCCTGCTTCATTTGCGGAGCTCGCTGGGGAAGGTGCTTATGCTGGCACCGAGACCCAGTTAGATTATGCCCCGGACGTTTATGGTCAGATAAGTGCTGCCGCTAAACATGCCTGGAGTAGGCTCCCTAACTCTAGTAAGACTGAAGACCTTTCCAAAATTAGACAGGGGTCAGATGAACCTTATCAAGACTTTGTCTCTTGGTTATTGGAGGCGACAAGTCGTCTGATCCAAGATGAGGGTGCCGGCAAGATCCTTGTACAACAATTGGCATATGAGAATGCTAATGAAGCTTGCCAAGCAGCCATCAGACCTATTAAGAGAAAGGGAGAAATAACTGACTATATACGGCTTTGTGCAGACATTGGTCCATCCTATATGGAGGGCCTCACGCTGGCTGCAGCGCTCCAGGGGCAGACTGTAACTGAGTTCTTGCGCACCCCCCGCACAGGGGAAAAAGGAAAGGGACATCTGCGCACTGCTGGGCCTCCCAGCAGCTGTTTTTCCTGCGGACAAATGGGCCACTTAATGGCTCGCTGCCCTAATCAGGAAAGGAGAGCTAAGCCTGGAACTTGTCCCCATTGTAATAAACGGAAGCATTGGGCTAAGAATTGCAGATCTACTTTTGTTAACTCTGGCCACCCAATTTCGGGAAACTGGCAGAGGGGCCAGTCCCTGGCCCCGCAGAGAAATTTTGGGGCAGCTCCTTCCTTCCCCCAACCTCAGGCCCATCCCACAACAACTCGCAGCTACAATCAGTTTCCTGTCTCCTCTGAGCAACGCCAGGGAGCGCAGGACTGGACCTCTGCCCCTCCACCAGCTCAGTACTGACTCCGGAGATGGGAGTCCAGGCCCTCCCTAAGGGAGCCATTGGTCCCCTAAAAAGAGGATCTGTTGGCTTACTGTTAGGCCGAAGTAGCTCTGCACTGAGAGGCCTGCATATTATTCCAGGAGTGATAAATCAGGACTATACTGGAGAAATAAAAATCATGGCTTCAGTGCCTGCTAGTGTTATCTCTATCCCTGCAGGACAAAAATTGCTCAGCTCGTCCTTGTTCCTTTAATTTAAGTCGGTGCATGAGCCACCACGAATCCTAGGGGAGAAAAGAGTTTTGGGTCCTCAGACATATTTTGGGTTCAAAACATAAAACGGGAAAGGCCTGAGCTTACAATTTATATACAAGAAAAGCCCTTCCGAGGTCTGTTAGATACAGGAGCAGATGTGTCTGTGATAGCCAAGAGACATTGGCCTTCCAACTGGCCTCTTACTGCGTCTCTTACATACTTGCAGGGGATTGGCCATGCCACAGACACACAACAAAGCAGTGCCATCCTTAACTGGAGAGATGGTGAGGGGCATTCTGGAACTTTCCAGCCTTTTGTATTAGATCATTTGCCCATAAATTTGTGGGGCAGAGATATTATGGAAAAGATGGGAGTTTATTTGTTTAGCCCTAGTGACGCAGTCACTCGTCAACTCCTAAAGCAAGGGCTACTGCCTTCAGGAGGATTGGGAAGTCAGCAACAAGGAATTAGAGAACCCATTCAACCTCAGCCCCGACCTCCTAGACAAGGGCTGGGATATTTTTAATGGGAGCTGCTGCTCATCCTGTCCCTCATGCCAATCCTATCACATGGTTATCAGAAACTCCAGTGTGGGTGGATCAGTGGCCCCTATCAATTGAAAAGATTGTTGTTGCCCAACAGCTGGTGCAGGAACAGCTGGACTTGGGCCACATTGCTCCTACAATTTCCCCATGGAATTCGCCTATTTTTGTTGTTAAAAAGAAATCTGGTAAATGGAGACTCCTACAGGATCTCCGGCTAGTAAATGCCACCATGGAACTTATGGGGGCATTACAACCAGGCTTGCCCTCTCATATGGCAATTCCTCAAAATACATACAAAATTATAATTGACTTAAAAGATTGTTTTTATACCATACCCCTTGCTCCTCAAGATTGCAAACGCTTTGCAGTTAGTGTCCCATCTACTAATTTTAAAGAACCCATGAAACAGTACCATTGGCTAGTGTTGCCCCAAGGCATGGCGAACAGCCCCACCTTGTGTCAAAGCTTTGTGGCTTGGGCTCTCTCTTCCACTCGCCAAAATTTTCCTTCTGTTTATATTATTCATTACATGGATGATATTTTGTTAGCTCACTTAAACCCTGCAGTAGTATGCCAAGCCTTTGGACAGTTAAAACAAGATTTCAATTCTTTTGTGTTAATAATAGCAAGTGAAAAGGTGCAAGAGCATCCTCCGTATACTTATCTTGGTCATATTTTGGGTCCTTATTATTTTACTAGCCAGAAATTACAGGTTAAGACTTCCCATTTGCGTACTTGGCATGATTTTCGAAAATTTCTGGGAGATATTAATTGGCTTCGCCCTTATCTTAAATTGTCCACAGCTGAATTAAAACCCTTGTTTGATCTATTAAAGGGGGACCCTGACCCTACATCTCCCAGAGAAATAACAACTGAAGCAGCAGAAGCCTTGAGCATAGTAAATTCTGCCATTTCTTCCCAACATATAAATTATATTGATTACTTAGCCCCTTGGGAAGCTTATATTTTAACTACACCTCATTCTCCAACAGCGGTCCTCTGGCAGAAGGGACCCCTTTTGTGGCTTTACTTGCGTGCTACTCCTTCAAAAGTGTTAACTTCTTGTTATGAATTGGTAGCCACCTTACTCCATATGTGCCCTCATCAGAACGGCACAAGCGCTGACCCACTGGGCTTACGTGCCAGATCCACCGATTGTAAACCCTGCAACCTGGGAGGGAGCTGAGGTGTTCGTCCATGTCAACAGATCAGCGTACGGTACAGCTCCAGACCCTTTTGTCCAACACGTTAAAATGGGAGATTTTGCAGCTTCTGGCATTGGAACCCCTTTATGCTTTACGACTGAGTCCAAAAGTTATATTCCAGGCTGTACTGTAATGCAATCCATAAATCATAGAATTTGGATTCCTGATAATAGTCAAGTATATAATATACGAATGACTTCATTGCCTACTGGGTTTCCTTTACATGCCAATTCTACCTCGTCCTTCATGATACCTCACTGCATCAACTCCTCTGAAATTGTAGAATCCACGGGAGAACTGCACCCCATAAAGTGTTGACATGATCACCTTTTTATAACCAATATTTCAGGAACTAATTCTCAGCTGATGGACTGGTCCGGAGCGAATCTAAACAAGTACAACCCAGGTCTGTGGTGGATGAATGGACACTGTCACCCTCATGTCTGGATGTTAGTGGCTGCCCTAAACAATATCTCCTGGCCCACTTCTACTTCCTTAAAAAATATGAGTTGTGTAACACCCCCTTATGCTATTATGTATGGACCTTTTAATATTTCTATAGGAGCCATGTATTCCAATGTTACCTGCACTAACTGTTCTTGTACAAATTGCTTGTATAGTGGTCTTACTGATTCTGTAATTATTATTATGCAACCACCATTTTTTATGCTTCCTGTCAACTTATCTGTAGCTTGGTATGAAGAAACAGGTATTCAAGTGTTAAAACATTTAAAAGAGCTTATGCACCCAAGACGATTTGTAGGGCTATTAATAGCAGGCATTGTAGCCTTTATTTCCTTAGCTGCCTCTGCTGCAGCGGCTACTGTGGCTTTAACACAAAATGTGCAGACAGCTCCCTATGTTAATCAGCTTGCTCATAATACCACGCAAGCCCTGCACTTTCAAGGCAGGATTGATGATAAGGTAGAACAAAAATTAGAAGCATTGTATGAATTTGTGTTGTCACTGGTAGAACAAATTTGTGCCTTACAAACTTTGCAATGGGTGTGCTTTCATGCTGTGTTTGACTTTATTTGTGTGACCCTCCATAAGTATAATGGGTCGACCTATTCTTGGGAACAAGTTGTAGCACATCTAAATGGTATTTGGCACCATAATAACTTGTCCTTAGATCTCTTTCAACTCCATAGACAAATAGCCAGACTAGAACAAGCACGCCTTTGGACTCTAAAGTGGCAGAAACAGCAAAAGAACTGTTTGAACAACTTCAACAGTATGTCCCTTCCTTAACTAACATTAAGGGACTGCTAATGACATTGCTTGGCCCAGAGATACTTTTGTTGATGGCTTTCCTATGCCTTCCTTGCATTGTACGCATATTGCAAAACTCTTTCATGAGTTTAGCCAGCCAGCTGCATAAGGTCAAGCTCCAAGTAAATGAATTTCCCCTGAGAGGAACCGCAGCCAGAGACGGGTATGAGGCGGGACCAGCCTTAACCGCCCTAATACATGGGGCTTCAGCACTGCTCTGAAGTTGTTCCCTAAGACGGGTAAGGCAGGCTGGGGTACCCACCCCACGTAAGACAGGCGGGTTGGCTTCTTTTAATAAAAAGACAGGGGAATGGTCGGGAGCCCAGCTAGCAGGTAAGCTCATCCTGACCGCTGGCTGTGCCAATGTCGCCAAGATGTCTGGAGCCAAACTTGCAGCTAAATTCATTCTCGCCCTTGTCTGGGGCCGAGCTAGCTGCTAAGCTCATCCTGACCTCTGGCTGTGCCGATGTCGCCAAGATGTTGGGAGCCAAACCTGCAGCTAGGTTCATTATCACCTCTGGCTGTGCTGTTACCGCCAGGATATTCTAAAGGCAAAGATATTTTTCCACAGCCTCTGTCCAGAATTGCTTTGTTACCTTGTGTTTACTGTAATCAAAAGTTGCAAACTTCTAAGCCTCTTTGTGTTCTGGAATTTTAACAACCCTATTCTATTCCCTGGTTCCAAAACTGCATATAAGCTGTGAGTTGAAAATAAACTGTTGCTGCAGTCTTGAGTCTCAATCTGGAGATGCAGACCTCCCGTACGCCATCTTTGCCTCTTGTCTTTTTTCTCTTGTCTTGTATTTTTCCTTTTCCTTAATCCTTGCCGCCCTCAGTCAGGATTCCCGTTCACTGCCGGCTTGCTCGGCAGGTAGGTGTGAGGTCAGAGGGGACATGAGGTCTTAATAATTGCATGAAGTTCTAATGGCTGTTAAATACAAATGAGCTGAGGTCACAATGAGTAGGAGTGCCCCCCACACACACCATGGGTATAAAGTTAAATGGATTTGAGGTCTTAATGACAAGAGTGAAGGGCCAATGGGCATGATGTCGAATGTACCTGCATTCAATGAATTGCCTCTCTCACCTCTAGGCTTTTCATCAAGGAGTGGAGAATTATCTCCACCCAGCAAGAGGCACTAGGAGGGCTGAAAGAAGTAACTTAAACTCAGCATCCCTACCTCCTGACAGATGTGAGATCATAGTGTGTGTGAGTTCACAATGCATTGAAATCATTGTGATGTGACAATGAATACGTGTCTAATGTGTGTGAGGGAAGAGTGAATGTGAGGACATAATGAGTTTTTGTTCACAGTAGGCCAATGTCCTAACTGATATGAGGACCCAATTAATGTGAAGCCAAATGGGCACGAAGTTGTAATGAGTGTGAGGTCACAATGGATTTGAGTACATAATAGAACTATGAAAACACAGTTTGTTTTAGGTTATAATGAACTTATCACAAGGAGAAACTTCCCAGTTGTGATGAATTCACATTAGGTAAAGTAATTGTGAAGTTCTAATGAGAGTGTGCAGTCACAATGGCTGTGAGGTACACATTTTGAGATCTCAAAGGTTGTGAACCAGTGTGTGAAAAGCCCATGTTTCTGATGTCCAAAGTCTGAAAGGTAGCAATGGGTGTGAGGACACAATGGGCATGAGCTTCTAATAGGGGTATAAAGCCACTGTATTTAGGAGTGTGAGATCATTATGCTCGTAAAGTCCTAATGGCGATGAAATCATAATGCATATGAGCGTCTTGTAAATGTTAAGACACAGATTACAGTGGGTGTGAGATCAACATGAGCATGGGTTCAAAATGAATATGAAGTTCTAATGAGACTATAAGTTAAGAAGGGAGTGGTCACAATAAGTGAGAGGTCACATTGGTACTAGGGCCTAATGCTGTAAGGCAATGACTACGGGGTCTAATGTCCATGAATTCTGGAAGGGGTGTGTGAAGCCACAATGGGGGAGGTTACATAGGTCATGAGTCACAGATGTAAGAACCCATAATGGGCATAAAGTCACTATGAGTGATTTTCTAATGAATTTGAGATCCCAATGAATTTTGTGGTCTTAATGGCAGTGGCGAATGTCATAGTGGGCAAGGTCCTACTGGTGTACAGTTACACAATAGGGCAGTGTGAACATTTCTTGTGTTATCTTACACCCTCATTTTTCTTTCCCTTCCCTAGATCAGGTAGGCATATGTACAATACCCAGTGTACCAAAAATCATATACAGTAGCCATGTGGCATACGCCAAAGTAAATTCACCTACAACTTTAAATATAATGTCAGCAATAGAGTTTGCTTATCCTTGTCTTATATGTTCATACATATGTAGCATTTGTGCTATTGGGATCCACTAAGAGGTCTATTTTAGACCTTTTTAGGTGTAGTAGTTGTTTGGTTTTAGATACAAATGTAAGGTAACTGACCCACACCTGTGGTAAATACCATTTGACAAGAAGTTTTTTGTTTCGCAGACCTGGTCTCTAGTGTCCCCCTTCCCCAACCTTAACAGTCAAGGAGACCATGCCCATTTGTTCTCTGTATTCTAGGCTTTTATCACTCCACATTATTTATTCAAGTTCTGACCATTTCCCTGTGAATACCAATATTTTATCATTTCTAAGAGCTCTGTAGTATTCCATTGTCTATAGGTACCACATTTTTGGAGCCATTCATCTGTAGAGGGGAATCTGGGTTGTTTCCAGATTTTAGCTATTGTGAATTGTGCAGTAATAAACATGGATGTGCAGATGTATTTTTGATATCCTGAGACCTGTTGTTCAGGATAGATGCCTAGGAGTGGTATGGCTGGGTCAGAGGGTATGTCTATGTTGAGCTTTTTGAGAAACCTCCATACTGTTCTCCAAAGTGATTGTACTAATTTGCACTCCCCCCAACAGTGGAGAAGGTTTTCTCTTTCCCCGCATCCCCTCCAGCATTTGTTGTTGCCTGAGTTCAGAGTATAGGCCATTCTAACTGGAGTGAGGTGGTATCTCAGGGTTGTTTTAATTTGCATTTCCTTTACTGCCAGGGATGTTGAAGATTTCCTCATATATTTCCTTGTCATTTTTATCTCTTCTCCTGTGAACTCTCTCTTTAGCTCCTTTGTCTATTTAATAATTGGTTTACTGGGTTTGGAGGGGGTTAGTTTTATGAGTTCCCTGTAAATGACAAATATTAGGCCTTTGTCTGTTGCTCTGCTCGTGAAGAATTTTTCCCATATGGCTGGCTGTCGTTCTCGTTTGGTGGCTATGTCTTTAGCTGTGCAGACCTTTTTATTTTGTAGTAGTCCCATTTGTCGAGTCTCTCGCCTATCTGTTGTGCCCCTGAGACTCTATTCAAGAAGTTCCTTCCTGTGCCTTTAAGTTCTAGTGTCTTTCCTACTCTGTCCTTCAGCAGTTTCAAAGATTCAGGTCTGATGTTGAAGTCCTGAATCCATTTTGAGTTAATCTTGGTGCATGGTGATAATCTAGGGTCTACATTGAGTTTTCTGCATGTGGCTGCCCAGTTTTCCCAGCACCAGTAGTTGAAGAGGCTATGTTTTTCCATTGTATGTCTTTAGCTCCTTTGTCAAATATAAGCTGATTTTAAGAGTGTGGCTTTATTTCTGGGTCTTCAATTCTATTCTATTGGTCTTCAGTCTGTTTTTATATCAATACCAGGCTGTTTTTGTTATGATGGCTCTATAATAGAGCTTGAAAACTGCTATTGTGTTACCTCCTGCACTGATTCTTTTGCCTAGAATTTCTTTGGCTATTTTCGATTTTTTGCTGTTCCATATGAACTTATGGGTTGCTTTCTCTATTTCAGTGAAGAATGTAGCTGGGATCTTAATGGGGATTGCATTGAATTTGTATAACCTTTTGGGCATTATAGCCGTTTTCACTATATTGATTCTGCATACACATGAGCATAGGAGGTCTTTCCATCTCTTGTGTCCTCTTTGATTTCCCTTTTTAGATTTTTATAGTTCTCATTAAATAGGTCATTCACGTCTTTAGTTAGGTTAACCCATAGGGAATTTATTCTTTTTTAGCTATTGTAAAAGGTATTATTTCCATAATTTCCTTTTCTGCTTGTGCATTGCTGGTGTACAGAAAAGCTGCTGATCTTTGTGGGTTGATTTTGTATCCTGCTACTTTACCAAGATAGCTTATTAGGAGTAGAAGTTTGGGGACTGATTTTTTTGGGTCCTACTGATATAAGATCATGTCATCTGCGAATAGGGATAGTTTGATTTCTTCTTTACCAATGTGGATACCTTTGATGCCTTCCTCTTGTCTTATTGCTATGGCTAGGGATTCCATCACTATGTTGAGTAGAAGCGGGGAGAGTGGGCATCCTTGTCTTGTTCCTGAGCTCAGAGGAAATGGTTTTAGTTTCTCCTCATTTAATATGATACTAGAAGTTGGTCTATTATATGTGGCTTTATTGTTTTAAAGAATGTACCCTCTATTCCTATTCTCTCCAGGGCTTTTAATATGTATGTGTGCTGTATTTTGTCAAGGGCTTTTTGGGCATCAGCTGAGATGACTATGTGGTTCTTTGTCTTAGCTCTGTTGTTGTGGTGAATTACTTTTATTGATTTTCAGATGTTGAACCATTCTTGTGTCTGTGAGGTGAAGCCTACTTTATCATAATGTATGATTTTCTTGATCAGTTCTTGGATCCTGTTAGCTAATTCTTTGTTTGAGGTTGTTTTGAGTTTTTATTGGCTCTGTCTCTCCCATTATTTAGGAAAATGGAATTGCACATTTGAAGGGGAGAGACAAGGCTGAATGTCAGGGAATTTGAATCCTCCTTCAAGGCATGCTGCAAAGGAGGAGGCAGAAGACTTGAGGAGCTAAGACTGTGTAGCTCCTAAACATTCACAAGTGTCCAGTGCAGGGTTGGAGCTTATCAGGATGCTTGTGATTTTGTTTCCCCCTTGTGGTTAAAAAGTAATCAGAGCTTTTGAATGTTCCTCTAATAAATTATACAGTGGCATTTTTATATTTGGCAGTGAGTTTTTTTAGAATGTCTGGTAGGAACAGAGAGCCCTGATTTGAAATGCCCAATCTGTAGCCTAAAAGTAAATCTGTGTTCTAAGAAATTAGGTGTGTATGTGTGTGTGTGTGTGTGTGTGTGTGTGTGTGTAACAAACAGAGAACGCCGTGTCAAAAATATATGGTTAATAGATCCTGGAATTGGAAATGCTGATGTGTTTTTTTCTTTTTCCTTTTTTTTAAATAAAGGATGAGTCTAAACAGATGACTTATCAGTCCTTATGTGTAGCTTTTGAAGAGTGTCTTTCAGAGAAATTCCAAAAGAAAATATTACGATGAAATCATTTGGTTCTTTTTGCTTCGTGTTTGCATTTCCTGTTAGTTATTATTGGTTGACCCTGCTTTTTCATTCCATACTTTGGAGTAGGTTGGAGTAGCAGGGTCTAAGAAGCCTGAATTCTGCCTCTGACACAGAGAAAGAAGCACAGCTCCACAAGGCCACTGCAGAGTCTGACTTATAGTCTGTGCTTCCTGCTCCTTCAGCTTTGAGGTTGCTGTAGGGCCAGCATCTGAAGATTCCATCATTTGTTTATTTAATTTATTTATAGTGATTGATTCTTGTGGACACGTGGATTTTATTTTTTTTTTCCTAACCATATTTTTTTTCCAGTATTTCCTGAGGGACAGAACTTAGATTAAAATGAAAATACTGTTAATTACCATCCATCATCCTGTGTGGTGATTATAATCTCAATCATCTTGGTTTTCATCAATAATTTTAATATGAATTCCAATCAAGATGGAGATTGAAAACCCTCCTGTCCATGGGTATTGATATCTGAATCCAACCAATAGATCAGTGCAAATGGTTGGAAATGGACACCCCCAGGGTTTGAAGACGGATTCACTGAGTGAAAAATGTAGAAAAGAGGAAACAAAAAGAAAGGAGAAATATTGTGCAATAATAATAATAATAATGTAATAATTTTAAATTACATTAAAATTATAAATAAATAGAATTATAAATTATATGTAAATTACAAATAGTTGTAATAATCATGAATTATATAAAATATATCTATCATTTATAGTTCATACATATACAATGTGTGATAATATATACATAAAAGGTATAAAATAACATGAATTAATTATATATGATTATATATGTAATAGATATGAAACAATGTACAAATAAGAGATATTACATATAAATATACATGAAACTAAGATGTACATAAATACATAATAAACCACGTGCAATGTGGGACAGAATAAATCTATATAATTAATCGATGATGTACATCATATGAAATGCATAATTAAAAATAAAATAAATAATACTGAACAATGATGCATCATCAATCACTGGGCATAATAATTATACTAATATATTTAGGAAAATTTTAATGACAACATATATACATTATACATATTTATAACAATTATAAATTATATATAAATTATAAATAGTTCTATTTATAATAATTATGTTATATACAAATTGTAAATAATTATAATAATTACAAATGATTACTATTGATAATAGATAATTATAAAGTATGAGTAATTATAATAATCTTAAAGAATTAATTTCTAAATTACATGAAATTATATATTGTAATAATAAATTATATAAATTATAATTGTAAATTTTTTTAAATAAAATTATAATTACACATCACAGTAAAGTATACATAATTATAATTATACATTACCATAAATTATACTTAGAATAACAAGAAATAATTACAAATTATATAAAAGTTACAAATAATTATATATAATTATACACTCTTGATAATTATGATAACTATAAATAATTACAAGGATATATTATACACTGTAAATCATTATAATAAAATTATACATTAATAATAAATAATTATGATTATAAATTATGTATAATTTGTACTTTATTAATACTTATAATCATGATTCTAAATGACATTAAAATTATACATAAATGTAATTGTACAATATGTACACATCATAATGATGAATAATCATAAATTATATACACACCATAAATAATGATCAGCATAAATTACGTATCATTGATGAATAATTTTGATTATACCCATTAAAATTATATGAAAATTATAACTGATCATAATAATCATTATGATGACAAATAACAATTATGTTATAAATTATAAATAATTATTATCCTACACTATATATTGATTATACATAATTACAATAATAAATTGTATATAAATTTTAAATAATTACAGTAATAATAAATTATATACAAATTATAACTAATTAGACATTAATAATTATAATGACTGTGAATAATTATGATATATTATATAATTATAAACATATAGTACATATAAATTATATAATTATAGATAAATTATTAATGATTATAAATCATAATTACAAACAATTACCCTTATGAATTACATAGAAAAGATGAACCACAGGATGGAGGACGATGACGTCACCACCCAGAATTGTGGGTAATCCATCCCCCCCATTTCACATGCCTTATTGCTCATGTGCACTGGCGCTTCCCAGCTCTGTTGTCCAGCCTACTGAGCACAAGCACATTTGCTTCCTCAGCCCCACCTGGTGGTCCAGCCAGCGCATGTGCAGTAGTGCTGGATTGCTGCCTGCACCGCCATTCTGTGCAACCACAGTGGCGCCAGGTTGTCCCTCGTCTAGTGATGCAGCCTATTGAACATGCCCACTGGCACCTAGAGGCTCCTGCTAGGCAGGCCAGCTTGCTGTGCATGCGCTGAAGCATCCGGTCGCCCTCCATCTGCCGGTTCAACCTGCTGCACACTTGCAATGGCACCCCATCCCTCTCTGCTTGGCAGGTCAGCCGGCTGTGCATGCGTAGTTTGCCTGGTCGTTCCCTGCTGGGCGGTCCAGCTTGCTGCCCGCTTGCTGCCCGTGCACAGTGGCGTCCGGATGCTCCCCGCTTGGCAGTGCAGCCTACCATGGTGCATTAACACCTGGTTGCTCCCGGCTACACGGTGTAGGCTGATGCTATGCACACTGGCGCCCAGAAGCTCCCCATATGGTGGTCCAGCCTGCTGTGCATGTGCGGTGAAACTCGGTCCACTCCTGCTGGGCACGTGCAGTGAGGCCTCCTTGGCTGTGTGGCATGCCCTGCCTTGCTGCCCCATGCACAGCAGGCTGGCAGGGAGCGGGTGGTCACTGCCTGAGGACACCACAAGCGTGGCAATGTTGGCTGTGGTGACACAGCCCCGAAGTGAAGCAGCTGGAACTGTGGGTGCAGTGGCAGCTGGCGGCATAGGGTTCCACAGAGGAAGTGGACTATGCTGCTGCCATGACGACGCCCCCTTCCTATCCCCAGATACCTGGAGGTGGGCGCCCAGGCTGGGGCCTTTAAGCAGTGGGGCCGACAAGCCAGGAAGCCCAGCAGCCTTTGAGTGCGTGGGGGAGCCGGGGCAGGAGGATGTGAAGCCTCTGGTGCTCGGAGCCTAGGGGATGGCGAGGTGCTTGAAGGCGTGGTCTAGGGACAGGGCATCGGAATGGGGGAAAGGCCTGGTGGACATCGTTGTGATTTTGTGGGCGGGGTCCGGCGGGCATTTGCGACTCAGAGGTAGGGCCTAGGGGAAGTGAGGCTCGGGGCGGAGCCCCAAGGGACAGCCTGACATGGCAGGCAGGGTCTGGTGGGCATTAACGACTTGGGGGCAGGGCCTAGGGGAAATGATGCTGGTGGCAGGGCCGGGGGGCATCATTGTGATTTGGTGGGCCGGGCTTAACAGGAATGGAGGTGCTGGGGGCGTGGTCCGCCTGGCGTGGTATCATGGTGGGCATGGCCATGGAGCTGGACTGCCTTTGGGGGAATGGGTGGCCTGGCCTCCCTGAGGCCTAGGGGTCATGTCCTGATAGGAAGTAGGGTGTTGGGGGCTTGGCCTGGTCAGAGGTGAGGCCTTGGGGATATGGCCTACCAAGGGGTGGCTCTTGGGGCCACGACTTGGCTGGAGTGAGGAGGCTGCTGCTGGGGGCGTGGCCTGGCTGGTGTGAGAACTTGGGGGCATGGCCTAGTTGGAGGTGAAGCCTAGGGGAAGTGGCCTGGCAGGAGTGAGGCCTTGGGCATGTGGCCTGGGTGGTGGAAATGGTGTCACTGGGGCTTGGCCTGGCAGATGTGATGAATGTGTCGGTGGGGGTGTGGCCTGGAGTCCCTGGGATTGTCAGGAGCATGGCCTGGTTCCATGGGCATGGTCTGACGTCCAGCGGCGTGTCCTGGTATCCTGTGCTTTTGGTGGGCATGGCTTGGCCTCCCTGTGGTCGTTGAGGGCGTGGCCTGGTTTTCCCTTGCTCCTCAGCAGCATGGAGTCTGTTGGCTCCTCAGGGGCGCGGCTTTGCATGCGTTGCAATGTGGGGGCGTGGCCTGGCGTCAGGGGCATGGCCTGGCGTCAGGGGGCGTGGCCTGGCATATGTACACTCTGAGGGGGACTGCCCTGTTTTATTGTTTATTGACTGCTATCCTATTTACATTCGTATTTATTCATTTGTAACTTATTTATTATACATTTATCAGTTACTTATGATTTATATTATTTTTCATTTACAGTGCTTACCGTTTATAATACTTATTATTCATAATATTTGTTACTTATTATGCCATTTTTTATTTACTTGTAATTTATAGTAATTATCATTTAAAGTGTTTATCATCTATAATATTTATCACTTATTGCTTATTAGAGTTTACGGATTCATATTTCATTTATATTCGTATTTATAACTTATAATACTTATTTATCATTTATGATTTATAGTATTTATCATTTACAGTGTTTACTGTTTATAATATATATTTTTATTTACATATTTGTATTTATTTATAGCTTATTTATTATAACACTTATTTATGATTCACTTATGATTTATAGTATTCATCATCTACAGTGTTTATCATTTAAAATATTTTTATATATTGATAATTGATTTTAATATTGTGACATTATTTTTTATTTATTTTTTAGGAGTTGTAAAGTTCTGGAAGACTTTGGAAAACATGAAGAATAGACAACCAGAACTCAGCTGAATGTGGTCCTCATTTCCTTTTTTTCCCCCCTCTATTTCTATTTATTTCTCCAGGCTCTGAGATCATCGTGTCATGAAAGGTCTGGCAACAGAGAGAAAGACAAGGATACAGATAGACTCACAGGTAGAGAGACAGACACATAGACATATACACAGACAGACTCAGAGACACATCATTAGACAAGGAGACAGAAAGACAAACTCACAGCTAGACACAGACAGACAGGGAGACAGACTTACAGATGGACAGAAAAGACAGACCTGAATACATTGGAAGACAGACACACAAACAGAGACAGAAATGGAGAAAGACAGACACAGAGACTTACACATAGACACACACACATATAGGCATAGACAGACTGACTCACAGGTAGACAGACACATAGACAATAGACAGAAAGACAGACTCGCAGCTAGACAGACAGACAGGGAGACAGACTCACAGACTGTCGGGAGCCGAGCTAGCAGCTAAGCTCATCCTGACCTCAGGCTGTGCCGATGTCGCCAAGATGTCTGGAGCCAAACCTGCACCTAGGTTCATTATCACCTCTGGCTGTGCTGTTACCACCAGGATATGCTAAAGGCAAGGACATTTGTTCACAGCCACTATCCGGAATTGCTTTGCTATGTCCCCACCTTGCTATGTCCGCTGGAGTAGATTCCTATGTTAATCAAACTTGTCCTGTGTCTACTGTAATCAAATGTTGCAAACTTCAAAGACTCTTTATGTTCTGGAATTTTAACAATCCTATGCTATTCCCTGGTTCCAAAACTGCATATAAGCTGGGAGTTGGAATAAACTTGGCTGCAGTCTTGAGGTTCAACCTTGCGGCTGCAGACCTCCCGTACCCCATCTTTGTCTCTTGTCTTTTTTCTCTTGCCTTATTTTTCCTTTTCCTTATCCCCGCCGCCCCTCAGTCAGGATTCCTGCTCCCCTGCCGGCTGGCCCGGCAGGACAGACCAACATAAAAAAGACAGACAGACGCACACAGTGGAAGACAGACAGGCAGATAGACAGACACACCGGCAGAGAGACTCACAAACAGGCAGGTGCAGAGAGGAGGCCCAGAGGCACACAGACAGACACCGAGACAGATATATAGACAAGGAGACAGTCTCACAGGTAGACTGACACACAGAAAGACAGAAAGACACACACATTGGAAGACAGACACAGAGACAGACAGACAGAGACAGACACACACATTCACTGGGAGACAGACAGACACACAGAGACAGACAGACATACTGAAAGAAACAGATACAGAAAGACAGACAGGCAGACACATACATTGGAAGACAGAGACAGACAAGGAGACAGAGAGACAGACACATAGACACACACAGAGACAGACAGACAGGGAGACAGACTCACAGGCAGACAGAGAAGATAGACACATACATTGGAAGACAGACACAAAGACAGACAGACACAGGCATAGGCCCGGAGACAGACAAGGAAACAGAAAGACAAACTCCCAGGTAAAAACAGACAGAGACAGTCATAGGTGGACAGACAGACATAGAGACTGAGACTCACAGACAGGCAGATGCAGAGAGAAAGCCCAGAGACACACAGACAGGCAGGCAGGCCAACACACAGACAGAAACATAGATAGGGGAGGAGACAGACAGAAAGGCAGACACATACATTGGACCACAGACAGACACAGACACAGACAGACAGGAACAATAGACAGGAATACAGACAAGGAGACAGACTCACAGGCAGACAGACACACACATACATTGGAAGACAGACACATAGACAGGTAGGCGTAGAGAGGAGGCCCAGAGACACAATAACACACAGCAACAGATAGGCACACATGGAAGAACACAGAGACAGACAGATGAGGAGACAGACACACAGGCAGACACATACATTGGAAGACATACAGAGAGACACAGAGACACCGGCATAGAAAGGAAGACAGACAAGGAGACAGACTCACAGGTAGACAAAGACAGAGCTTCTTTTGCTCAAGGCCAGCACTCTACCACTTTGAACCACAGCACCACTTCTGGCTTTTTCTGAGTAGTTTATTAGAGCCAACAGTCTCATGGACTTTCTTTCCCTGCTGGCTTTGAACAGCTATCCTCACATCTCAGGTTCCTGAGTAGCTAGGATGATAGATGTGAGCCACCAGTGCCGGGCTAATGGCTTTAATTTTTCAGATGGCATCCCCCTGCCTCTTCCCCAAGATGAATTCTGGTTAGGCGGAAGTGGGGAGAGAGGGTTAAGAGTTATTGATTCATGGTGGTGGTGATTGCCAGGACCCAGGTATCATGGCTTTTCTGATGCAAAGACCACCACAACCTACTCAAGAGGCTGAGAACAAGGAATGCAGTTCAAAACCATCCCATGTAGGACAGTCCAATTCACCAACAAAAAATGTCAAAATGGATCTGTGGCTCAAGTGGTACAGTGTTTGCCTTCAGCAAAAATGCTAGGGACAGCTCCCCAGACCTGAGTTGTAGTCCTAGAACTGTCACATACCCACAAAAATAGACAAAGCAACAACAACAAAATATCAATTTCATAAACCCCAAAGAGTTATCAAAGCCAGCTTCCGAATTTCTACTCAAGGGACATTTGAGATAACAATCCAGATGACTTTTGAGAACAAGAAAATTATTGGTAAATTGTAAGATTTTGTAGAAGAGCAAAACTTGGTGCAGTTGAAATTTTGGAAAGGTAATGTTCTCAGGCCTTAGCTATGCCATTAGAGTAGGGCTCTAGACTTATCTACCTAGTTACACTAGAGTAGGCCTCAAGCCTTAGCTATGCTATTAGAGTAGAGCTCAAGCCTTAGCTACTTTGATAGCTATTAGAGTAGCCATCAAGCCTTACCTATGCTTTTAGAGTAGGCCAGAAATCTTATCTACTCAGCTAGCTATTAGAGTAGGCCTCAAGCCTTAGTTATTCCATTAGAGTAGCCCTCAAGCCTCATCTAATTAGATAGTTATTAGAGTAAGCCCCAAGCCTTATCTACCCCATAAGAGTAGGCACCAAGCCTTATCTACACCATTAGACTAGGCCACAAGCCTTATTATCTACAGCATTAGAGTAGGCCTCAAGCCTTAGCTATGCTATTAGAGCAGGCCTCATGCCTTATCTATGCTATTAAAATAGTCCTTCTGACTAGGAAGACAGAGGATGTGAAAAAGAGCAGTACTTCACACAGGAAAAGCATATTGTATTTGTTATGCCTAGATTTCTGGTCCCCAAAGACAAACAAGGAGCTGATACTGATGCAAACGCATTCAGGCCTGGGTTCCAGCCATTATGGGTTCTCCAGCCTCTCATTGGATAAAGAAGCACTGTCACAAGTGTAGGTGAAGAATGCACATGTGCACGCATGTGGGTGTGGACATGAGCCTATGTAAGCACACACAAACACCTACAGCCCCAGATGAGCTTGACATGTGCCACCACAGCTTCAGGTCAAGATTACAGGTGGAGGCACGGAGTCTGCCCTGAATCCTTGGCTGGCGACTGCCTGAGGTTACTCGATTCCACAGGCAGCCATAGAAACCAAGCTGTGTTCATTGCCATCCTCCCACAACTGGTGCTGCAACTGCTGTTGAGACATGGATTCCCGGGTACTCTTCGGCTTCTCTGCCTGAACCTCCATGGTCACAGTCTGTTTAGGCATGGGACTGCACATGAGTGCTATGCTCTCCAGCCCGGGATTTGAGGTAAGTGGAACCTGTCACTCCTACCCCAACCCATGGGACTGGAAGCACGGAGGAAGGGACCCAAAGTGTGTGTGAAGTGACTGGAAATACAGGTGACAGGACAGGAAGCTTGGGTGAAGGAACCAGACGCAGGGTGAGAGGACACTCACGTGCACTTGCAGAGCCACGTGTGTGTTCTAGAGGCCCATGGAGAAGGAACGCCAGGGGACTCAGAAGCCACCCTGTCTCCCCTTCCCCAGTACGGCCCAGGGTTGCACCATGCCACCAAGTCCTCCAGTGGTCATGGGGCTGGAGCCATGTTTGCTGGTGCTTTCTCTGAATTGGCACTCACCTGCTACAGTGATGTGGTGCTAGGACTCTTGGGTTTCAACATTGTAGGGGCACTGAGCACTGAGCACTGAGCACTTTCCCTTGCTTCTTTTTGCTCATGGATAGCACTCTGTCACTTGAGCCACAGCGCCACTTCTGGCCATTTTCTATATATGTGGTGCTGGGGAATCGAACCCAGGGCTTCATGTATGTAAGGCAAGCACTCTTGCCACTAGGCCATATTCCTAGCCCCCAATTGACAGTGTCTTAAAGCCAGCCTGGGAAGATTAGTCTAAGAAACTCCATCTCCAAACTAACCAGCAAAAAGCTAGAATGGAGTCATGACTCAAGTTAGCAAACCAGATAAGCATCTGTGAAGCCATAAGTTCAAACCCTAGTACTGGGGTCGGGGGGGGGGGGGGGGAGAAAAAAAGGAATATGTGGATTTGTATGTGGCTTGGCAGGCTTGTTTCAGGTCAGCAAGGGAAGGTGGGGGGGGTCATTCAGAGGTGTTAATGGGGTTTTGTCCGATAATCTACCGCTCCTTATACCTCTGCTTCTCTTTTTAAATCTGAAAAAGCATAAACCGTGATCTTCGCATTGCTACAGAACACACAGAACTGTGACTTCATTTCATGTTGTTCTTTTGTGTTCTTTTTGAAAATTTGGCACATTTCATGTTTCCACATTTCCCCTCCCCTTAGCATAAGCTTAGGTTTTATGTTAAATCATTGGGAGGAACACATGAGAACGCCTGCAACATCATGCTGACAGTACAGTCCATATGTACAGGACATTCACATTATAAATAAAGAAAAAGAAAACTTTCTTCCCAGAGGAAAGAAGAGTAAAGTAGGAAGGGGAAAAAAAGAGAAAAAGAAAGAGACTTTAGCTACAGAAGCCTCTGTTATATCTCTGTCTTAGTTTCCCTAACAGATAAAAGCTGCACTTTCACATTTGTGCTCTGAACATGAAGTTGAATTAGAATTATATAATGCCAATATCTCTGAATATGTGAATGCAAGGTTACAAATGGTACAACTTTCCGTGTGTGTACAAGTCCTTGGATTTGATCTCGGGGCCTATAGCTTTTTTGGAGATAAGAATTTCATGGATTGCCTGAGCCAGCTTCAAACCTCAATCCTCAGATCTCAGCCTTTTCTGAGGAGCTAGGATTAGAGGTGTGAGCCACCAGTATTTGGAAACAGTTGGTAAAACTTGCCATCATTTCTCTCTCCATTTACTTATACTTACAGAAAACATAGAAACATGTCAAATGTTAATAGTAGGATCAGAGCAGCATAGAAGTCAGTGGAATTACAGTAGCACTCCACAATGCACTCTTCCAAGGCAACATGTGTGTTTCACAAATCACTGAGGGTGGGCACACATATGGCTCTAAGAAAAATACTGATGGATGGAGGATTGGAGGAAGTGGTACAGATTGTCTGCTCCTCAGACCATTGATGGTTAACTCTGCATTTTCCTTCCAGTCTCAAGTGGTTAAATAGAGGATGTGTGCACAACTTGGAATTATGTTCCTTTTATCTTTTGGGTAATTAAAGGCAATTTCCTGCTTGAGTCCAGGAGAGAAGGTCACTCAGGTTCTCTGAGTTCAAGTCATCATGTCCAGGAGACCCTTAACAGTGCTAGCAGCCCTGAGCTGCAAAGAGAAAAAGATGGAGGTTTCATCTCATGTTGTTTTTAGTACTAACAGCCTGAGTTTAAACTCATAAGATGTTCCTCAGTCCTCTGTGATATTTGACAACTTGAATGTCAATTGGACTATTACTCTGACCTGAACAGTATTTCTCTGTGTGTTAATCAATTATATTATCATGGCCATTTTCTTTTGTTGTCATGGGGCTAGCTCTCTCCCACTTTGAGCCTTAGGTCAATTTCCAGTTTTCTCATAGTTCATTGGAGGTAGTGTTGCCTGTGAACAACAATCTTCACTTCTGAGACTCCTGAGTAGCTGGGATTACAGGGGAGAGCCCTCACCTCCAGCCTTCCCTTGTCATTCTAAATTGGATTCACTGAAATACAGAAGGCATTGAATTGAAGTTGATTCAAAGTCCACTAGGTAGCAGAATTGCCCAGCTTTATGACAAGAACTACAGGGTTCAGATTATTCTTTGAGAACTGCACAAGTCAGCATAAGGCATCTTATCCCTGACTGTGGGGATTTCATCAGCCTCTCTGAAAATTCTGGGACATTCACTTGATTTTTTAAAAGTCAAGTATTCCTCATATAATGTAATAGCTATAGTCTTTGCCCCCAAGGACTATTGAAGCCTATTTTCAGATGAATATTCTTGAATGTAAGCTGTGTCATCAAAACTGACAATTCATAAAATACATATTGTATACACCTAAGTATAAACTGAGGTGCAAGTAAGTTAAGTAACAAGGGCACACATATTTGGGAACTAGGCAGTGAATTTAATAATCTATAGACTACAAGTGTACTGTAGGCCATGAGTGTTTGATGTAGAGAGGGTGATTCACATGACCTGTTTCATATTTCTCACCATTTCAGTGGCTTGCCTGTGTAGCAAATATTGTTGAACACCAAGCATCTATTCTCATTCAGTTTCTAGGGGTCAGGAATCCAGGAGAAGCTTTGCAGGAGGGTTGTAAGTGAGGAGCTCAGGAGACAACTGTGAAAATTTCCCTTGGGGCCATGGTCATCTCCAGGCATGACTCCTTCCCATCTCATGTCCTCCAGCTGGATGCTTCAGCTCGTTGTCATGGAGCCTTCTCTCTAGACTACTCACACATCAGTTGTTTCTCCAGGATCAAAAGTTAAAGAGAAGACACAGGGTAAAAAAAGACAAACAATTACAAAAGCAATGCTTGCAAAACTGTTTCGTGTAAGTGAACTGAACACCTCCATGGGGGGGGGGGAGGGAAAGAGGGAGGAGGGAGGAGGGTATGAGGGACAAGGTAACAAACAGTACAAGAAATGTATCCAATGCCTAACGTATGAAACTGTAACCTCTCTGTACATCAGTATGACAATAAAAATTTGAAAAAATAAAAAATTTTAAAAATAAATAAATAAATAAATAAAAATTTAGCAATATGTTTAATTAAGCCAAATATATTCAGAGTATAAATTCATTATGAAATTAAATATTTTAATGATTAATAATAAAAAAGTTAAAGAGAGTTAGAGATATATAGAGATGTCACAGTGAGAGTAACAGCCATTTATTAATATCAGAAGTGATACTTTATCATTTCTGTCTCTTTCTATTCATTAGACAATGACTAGATCTGCCCATGTCTCAAAAATGAGGCAGGTGATTGTCAGAATTGGTGTAGTTTTGAACTGGGACTTCTGTTTAGAGTGCTTTCTGTTAAAGGGACCTCCTTAGCTAATTACTTGCAGTCCTGAATTGAAAGGTCAATCTACACCTCATTTATGCTCTATCAAATCCAGTGCTTGAAAGGGTCTGTGCCCAAGATTCCTGGTCTTGGACAGTTTTGGGCATGCCTGGCACTGGCTGGCATTTCCCCAAGACTATGGGCTCCTGAATGGGACAGAAAAGAAAGGAAATTCAGAAAATAGTCTAAGAGACATCTAGGACATGAAACAGTGTAATGTGTGTGAAAAGTCTAGGGAATAGGAGAGCACTCTATGATAAAAGATAATGGCCATGCCAGTCATGGCCATGTACTCCTGTAGTCCTGCCATTCAGAACACTGAGGCACGAAGATCATGAATCAAGTTTATCTTGGGTTACATCATCCTCTTCTATATCAGAAGAAAAGTAAGAGAAGAGACAAAGGGAGGAAAAATGTAATAAAGGAAAAGAAGTGAAAGGGAGGAGATGGTAAAGAAGATGGAGGTTTAAATAAAGGAAAGAAGGGAGGGAGAGAATTAGAAGAACCAGTGTTACAAGGGAAAAGTATAAGTTGGGATGTGTAAATAACCCTCAGGGGTAAACCAACAATGATAAATGACAGAAAGTAATTATGGAGACTTTTGAAAGGAGGAAGAATAAAGTAATAGGTCACAACAATTGACAAAATGAAATAGGGTTATGGAAGTACGGCTCTCTGAGATTGTTTTGTGAGTGAACTTTCTGTTAGGGTTCTTGGAATTAAGTCTTGCAATAGTAGGTTGAACTGAAATCATTATACAGCCCAAGCTGGCCTCAGGCACCCAAACCTCCTGCTTCAGCTTTTTTCTGCCTTCTGTGTTTGTGACAATGGCGGCATTATGCCCAGCTCATGTTTAATACTGTGTTGTTGTCAGACCTAGGGCTGGAACACAGGGCCTGGGCACTGTCCCTCAGCATTTGTGGTTAAGAGTACCTCCAGCATACTTAAGGCCACAGGGCCACTTGCTGTTTTCTGGTTATTAATTGCTGAGAAACGTCTCATGGACTTTCCTGCCCATGCAGGCTTTGAATGAGATTCTCAGATCTCAGCCTCCTGAGTAGCTAGAATTGCAGGTATGAGCCACCACTGCCCCCCCCCATTATTTATTTTACTTAAAAGACCTCTTAAAGTGGACACTGGTGGCTCACACCACCAAAAAAACAGAAGGGGCAATGTGGCTCAAGTGATAGAGAGCTAGTCTTGAGCTGAAGAGCTCAGGGACAGTATCCAGACCCAGAGTTCAACAGCAACAACAAAAAAGGCCTCTCAAGTAGAATAAGCATCAGGTCCATGTTGTCACCACATTTTATTTCAGTGCCCTGGTTATTGTATATATGTTTATCTAAATTAGAGAAGGGAAGGGGAAACATCAAAATGGTGAGACAAAAGATAAAGGAAAAACCAATGCAACAGTGGTACAAGAAAACATCGCAAATTAACTACAATTCAAGCAGGGGAAAATTTTAGAGGAGAGAAGATGGCAGAAGAATGAGGGAGGTGGTCAAAAGTATGACAAGAAATGTACTTACTACCTTACATATGTAACTGACCCCTCTAAACAGCACCTTCACAATAAAATTAAATTTATAAAAAAGAAAAAATGATTAAACTAATCAAAAGCAAAAACAAGACAAAGAACCAGAGAAAATGGTAAAAACAGGAAACACAAACTAGAATGGCAGATGTGGACAAAACTATGACTTAATCTTGGAGGTCTGCTCTCCCTTTTCAAGTAGAAACAGAATATTTGAGTCATATCATTGCAAAGTCTCCATTTCTCGGGATCCTTTGCAATTAGACATAGATGATGCTATGGGACAAGAACAGTGTTGTAATTTCTGTACAAGAATAAAGTACACTGCCTGATGTTCCCCAAGAAGCAAACTTAAGGTACCCTGCCCTCCGTACCCCCACCCCACAAACGTCAGGGGCCACTGCCCAATGTCCTCCTCTTATGGTTCCCACATGGATGCCATGGGAGCAGTAGCATCTTCCCATGTACCAGTCTTTCTGGGAAGCAGTCCTCCAGGCTCAAGAGCATACCTATCAGAGGGTGCCTGCTGAGCCCCAATTGGTCCATTCCTCACTAAGGTCACTGGTCCCACTTGTGATTGGTCCATTTGCTCCCTGATGTCCTCAGGCTTTGTGAAGCATCCCCAGTAGAGTATATAAGAAGCTACTCTCCACTTTTGTCAGTTACAGCACTGGGAGCTTTTCTTGGTGTCCGCTGGACTAACTTCGAATGACTCTAAGGCTTTCTTTGTGTGTGGGGTGGTGGTGTGGGAGGAGCTGTATTGGTGTGGTTTGTGTTTGGGTATTTCTTTTCATGATTCTGGTGTTTGCATTTAATTATTTGTTTTTTTCGTTTATCTCATTTGGGTTAAGATTTCCTATGTGTCATCTTCATTTAGAACATTCGAGATAATTTTAAGATTGCATATTTGCTATCCCATTGGAAAGATGTCAAAATACAATAAAGTTTCCTTTATTTCTTCCTTGGAAAGGGAGAAGGAGATCACCATCATCGGATAGTATCAACTGAAGGAGACCATCGGCCATGGTAGCTTTGGATATGTGAAGGTTTCCCATCACGCCTCACAGACACAAGGCTGGCCATGAAAGTTCTCCTGGAGAAAGACCTGAAGAGCCATGCCATAGAAAACGATGTGGACATTGTGAAGAGCATACATCAGCCACACATCATCCAATTTTTCAAGATCATGGAGGATAAAAACTGTCTATATCTCATCAGGGAGCTGGCCATGAGGGGATACCTCATGGGGTGGAGCCACAAAGCCTGCTGCAGCTGCATAATCAAGCATGAAACCAGGAGGCTGTTCAGATCATGAGTGCCATGCACTGCCTTCACAAGAACAGAATTGCACACCAAGACCTCAAGCCCCAAAACATCCTGTTGGATGCCAAGGTCAATGATTTCAGGGAGAGTGTCAGTATGACCTGGGGGCAGTTGATAAAGGGAGCTTGTGGAGCCTTGATATTCTGACCCCCAGAAATGTTCCTACACCAAATGTATTATGCCTACAAGATGGACATTTGGAACTTACGCATCATTTTGTATGTGATGGCAACAGGAAAGTTCCCATTTGAGGGGAGGAAGTTTGCTGACATATAGGTCCTAGTCATAGAGGCCAAGTACAGCTCTCCACTATACCTATCTGCAAAAGGACTTCACCTACTTTCCCAATTGCTGACTGTGGACTTCAGTCAGAGGCACAATGTTGAACAAATAATGGAGTACCCATAGCTGAGTCTCTATGGGGTATGTGGCCTGGGTCCTGATAAGCCGCTACCCATTAAGCTGGACCACATTATTGGATTACAGGATGATGAGGTGGCCATATTCAGTGTGCATCTGTGTCAATGAAGGGAGGAGAGGCTTCCAGCCAGAGTCCACAGAGCATCACCTGGATCAGGATGCAGATGGGAATGATGAAGTTAGGATCCCCTGATACCAGCAGCCACCTCATCCTTCCCCCTGGAGAAGTGACTTTGAAGGCCAGAACCACAGTTACAGTTTTTGCCAAAACAGTGCAAACAGTTACAGTGAATGCAACTCCAAAAATGGTTTTCTGTAGAATGCTGGTGACTGTGTTGGGACATCCAATAAAGAGCAAGGAACTGAGAAAGCAGAAGATAAAGGAGAAGAGCAGGATGTAGCTGAGAGGCACATATCTTCCTGTTACACATCTCCTCAGAGAAAAAGACACACCCTAGCTTCCCTCCCATAGTTTCTTTGTCTGCAGGCTCTGAAATAGCACATACAAGTCTCTCCTTTAAAATTATACACATAGTATTTACCTTCTAGAGAAAAAGTCCCTTCCTGTGTATGTGACTATTTATTCCAGATAGGGAGCATTCCAAGGTACAGAACAAGAGCCCTTCCTTCCACTCCCAAAAGGCCTACCCCTGAATAAAGTCTAGGGATAACTTCCTTTGTCAGAGCCCGCACCTTTCTGAAGGATCCTGTGGTAAAAAGCAAAGTAGCAAACTAGATTTTAAAGGCAGCCACATAATCTCCCTTCAGACTCAGGAAGAGAAGCAGGGCTGAAAGAGAGAGAGAGAGAGAGAGAGAGAGAGAGAGAGAGAGAGAGAGAGAGAGAGAGAGAAAGCCCATGCTTAAAATAGGATTAGAGTGAGGGGCTGGCGATATGGCCTAGTGGCAAGAGTGCCTGCCTCATATACATGAGGCCCTGGGTTCGATTCCCCAGCACCACATATACAGAAAATGACCAGAAGTGGCGCTGTGGCTCAAGTGGTAGAGTGCTAGCGTTGAGCGGGAAGAAGCCAGGGACAGTGCTCAGGCCCTGAATCCAAGCCCCAGGACTGGCCAAAAAAAAAAAAAAAGTAGGATTAGAGTGAAATAGGAAATAAAGCAGAAGAGCAAATGGGAAGCCTCCCCTAGGAGACCGCCCCACCCAAGGACAGCTGCAGAAGTCACACCCTCCTATCTTAGGCCTAGCATCCAGTATGTGGAAACCATGATGGACCAGAGATGCCTACCTTCTGCAGTTCACATCAGAAGACTCATATTTGGACAAAGGACATACATCTTCCATTAAGAGTTCTCTGTTCTTGTGGGCCACCCGGGACAGAGGAGAAAGCCATGAAAATGTCATACAGGAAAAGAGGCCAGCATTGTCCACCACGTGTTGGTGTCTGTAAAGAGAATACAAGTCACAAAGCTTCAACATACACCAAGAAGACAATATTTAAAATACACTTCAGTAAACAGTTCTCTTCATTAAAAGTACATCTCCCCAACTGCCTCATCTTAGTCCAAATTTTCAAAAATGCTTTTGGTGCTTGGCTGATGACTCATTAACCTTTAGAGCTTCTTACTTGGAAGTGGTCCAGATTGGCTTCAAAGTACTTCCCCTTGGGATGTTCATCATCCAGAATTCTGAGCTGAGAATGTATAGACACATCCAGGGAAATACCCTCAGCTCGGGCTGCTGTTTCCAAGGCATCCCTGGCAATCCAGCTTCTCCAGAGAAAGGGAAAGAGACATGAGCACTTAACAAATATTACATATACAGAAGAGCAAGTCCAAGTGACAACAGCACAACCACACATTACCTCACCCAAACTGAGAAATCCCAACAATGGTCAGGAGGCCATTAGGTTCTCTCTTGTTGTTGTATAACCTAATGTTTGTTTGTTTGCTTTTGCCAATCCTGCGGCTCGAACTCTGGGCAGGGGTGCTGTTGCTGAGCTCCTTTTGCTCAAGGCAAGAACTTGAGCCATAGCACACTTCTGGCTTTTTGGTGGTTAACTGGAAACCAGGCTGGCTTTGAACCACAATCTTCACATCTCAGCCACTTTAATAGCTAGAATTACAGGCCTGAGCCACTGGTGCTCAGCTGAGTCTCTATTTGTATAGACTATTGTCTTTCCACAACAACTGTAAGGGTAGAAAGTGTGCACATGGTCCCCGGCCTGCTTGCTGCATCCATTGAATAAAAACTTTGGTTCACAGCAGTTATGCAACTTCAGAAACACCTGAGAGGATCTGAGAGTACACTGCTCTGTGTTCACACTCGTTCCTTCCATTACAAACAAGGTAGGTTTCAAGAGGAAACAGCACTGACTAGAAAAAGCAGTGCTAGGAAAAGATTTCCCTCTTATATTAATTCTCATGTATAAGTTGACATAATTTAATTGCTAGGGAGTACAGTACAAAATAGTGAAGTAGAGAGACTGCTGAGACCAGAATTCAACATAACTTCTTCTTACCTTTAATCTGCTCATAATCACAGAAAAAAGAAAAAACAAAATATTGGATCCATAAAGAAAGATATACAAAAAAAGTACAAGACACTTACTAGATCTTAGCTGATACTGGGATTCTACAGAGTAGGTACAAAAAATTACAGGACCATTGTGAACTGCATACCCCAAGCTCAGAAGACACTTCTTCAAGTGTTCAATGCATAGCTGCCAAGATATGCTACATGCTGATAGAAAGCAAACTTCAACACATTTCTAGACTGACACTTTGGAACTTAATTAGGACTCTGAATAAAATGTCACAAAGGTTTTCTACATGTTTAAAAGTCATCTAACACACTGTTTTGGGCCAAGATCAGGACTCAAACTCAGTACCTAACTAACACTTTTGCTCATTGGCTAACTCTACCAATTTCTAAATAATATGACTTAAAGAAGACATGACATGGAAATTAGAAAATGTTTTTAGCTAAATGTTATGAAACTAGAATACATCAAAATTTATGGCATGTAACTACAGGGGACACAAAGTAAAATTTTGAATGCTTGAAGATCTGTGCTTTAAGCTAGGGATTGACATTTTCTGTAAAGGATTAGATAATAAATATTTTTAGACTTTTGTGGACCAAGAGACCAAAAAATCAAGGATATTATACAGGTATTTTGATGATAAAGTAAAATAGATCACTATGAAACATTTCATAAAATTCAGGTTATAGCAATAGTTTGCTTTTTGTAATATAGGTCTACTAATGACGAAATATTTCACTTAATTAAGGTTTAAAATATTTTCCCCTTTCACTAAATCTTGCAAATCTTCATGCACCAATGTTGATTTGAATAAAAGTCTGCAACTTCATTTTGAGAATATCTTCACAAAGAAAGCTAATGCTCAAATATTTAAGTTGATCCAGGAGCCTGAGGTCTGAACTGGCCATACTCATCTCTCAGAAGGCATGGTGGATTCTACTGCTTTCTCTCCTGCTTTATTGGTTCATTCTCTCTCTCTCTCTCTCTCTCTCATTCTATCTCTCTGTGTCTCTCCATCTCTCCATCTCTCCCTATCTCTTTCTTTCCCCTTTCTTCATTCACAACTAGGGATTGAACCAGACCTTTGCATTTAGTATACAATCACTTTACACTAGGCTACTAACCCAGCCCAGTGGATTTTATTTTATTTATCTTTTTTTTTTTTTTTTTTTTTTTTTTGCCAGTCATGGGTCTTGGACTCAGGGCCTGAGCACTGTCCCTGGCTTCTTTGTGCTCAAGGCTAGCACTCTGACACTTGACTCACAGCACCACTTCTGGCCGTTTTCTTTATATGTGGTGCTGGGGAATCGAACCCAGGGCTTCATGTATGGGAGGCAAGCACTCTTGCCACTAGGCCATATCCCCAGCCCCCTAGTGGATTTTAAAATGTAGAAATCTGCTCTGTACATCAATGAGATTCAAAAAGCACTGTTAGAGCCATTATCTGAATCAGAAAATACATCCACTACAAACGTATATTGGAAGAGTTTTAACTTTTGACAGCACAGAAGTTTAGAAAGTAGTTTAATATTTTTTATGATTCAAACATTAGTTGTAATAAAATTGCTTTCCCATAGTATCATTTTATATCCTACTAGGAATGAACATAGTTTTTCTACACCCTTGTCAACACTTGGTTGTGACATCAGTTTTCTTTTAATTTCTTTTTAACAGGACTGGTGTATTTGTGCTGCTCTAAAGGAATGCTATTTGACTTCTGTGGTTCCTTTCTTTCACACACTCTTTTTGGCAAATCTTCTTCTCTATATTTTTTTGCTTTAGTTATTTTGTGGTTAAAATCTCACGTATCTTCCCTGGGCTGGCTTCAGGATCAGCCCATACCTTCCTACCCAAGGCTGACTTCAGGATCAGACCATACCTTCCTACCCAAGGCCTCTCACATAGTTGGGATGACAGGCATGCTCCACCCAAGCCCCGTTGGTTGAAAGGGGTCTCCACAATTTTTTGTTCATGTTGGCCTCAACTCTAGCCTCTCTACCTTCCAAGTAGCTAGGATGTAAGAGTAAGCCACTACGTGCAACTTTTGAGTCTTTTATATATTTCCTAACAGGATTTTCAGCATTGAATTCACATAGTCCTTTATGTCTACTGGATTCAAGTCATTTATCAGCTAAGAGATTTGCAAATATTTTCTTCCAAGTTTTTGCTCTCTTAATAGAGCCACTGATAGAGTAAAAGTTTATAGCGATTTATTTTATTTTTACTCTGTGTGTGTGTGTGTGTGTGTGTGTGTGTGTGTGTGTGTGTGTGTGTGTGTATGTTACAGGGGTTTGAATTTAATTGAGCTTTCTAGATAGATGCTCTAACACTTGACCATGAACCCACCCCTTTTTCTTTAATAGATATTTTTAGACAAGGTTTTTCTCCAAGCACCAGCCTCAACTTTTGATTCTCTTATTTATGCCTCATTCACAGTTGGGATTACAGGCCTGTGCTACTACACCCAGTCTTCTATTTGAGACAAGGCTTACTGATATTTTTGTCTGAGTTGACCTTGAACCATGATCAATCCATCTTTCCTTCCTGCATAGCTGAGATTGTCACCATGCCTGGAAAAGGTAATTCTGATGAAGTCTAATTTATTTATTTTGTTCATTTTATGGATTATGTGATAAGCATCCTGTCTAAGAGTGCTTCTCTATACCTACATCAAGAAGGTTTTCCTTACATGTTTTCTTCCAAAAGTTTTATAGTTTGACAGTTTACATTTACATCTATCATAAATTTCCAGTTAATTTTTCTGTAATCCAGAAAAATTAGGAGTGGAGTTTAGGTAAAAGTTTTGTTTCATTGCTTATGCTTATCCAATTGTCCTAACCTAATTTATTAAGAAGACATTGGCATGGAGGCACAGTTCCAGTGGAACAGGGTTTGCCTCACAAGCTCAAGGCTTTGAGTTCAAACTCTAGTACTGACCCCCCCAAAAAATAATAAAATGCCTCAATTTTCCATCGAATTGCTTTTGTGTATATGTGAAAAAGTTGGACAAACCTGTGTGAGTCTGTGTCTAGAGTCTACTCCATTGATCTATCTCTCCATGAGTATACTGGCACTGCTGACTTGGTTCCCAAGCTATAAATTAAATCTCAAAATCAGGTAGTATGATACTTGGAATTTTATTTTTTTTCAAAAGTGATTTAGTTGTACTAGTTTTTTTTTCCTTTCCTAGTGAACAAAGCTCAAAAGTTAGATAGAGTCTCACAGACTTTCTTGCCTGGACTGGCTTCAAACTGCGATCCTCTTCTCAGCCTTCTGGGTAGCTAATATTATAGGCATGAGCCACTGGTGCTTGGCCACTAATTTCATTTTTGTCATCTCCCAAATGCCCAGAAAACGTTCGCAAAAAGTTTACTAATGGACTTAACACAGTTTTCCCTTACTATATATATCACAGTTCATTTACAGCAGCTTCATTGTATTGCGGCTTTATTTTTAAGTAGGTAAATAGTGATCTCTCACCTACCACGGGAGCTATGTTCCAGAGATCCCCACGATACGTGAAAATCTGCAAAGCAGCAGTGTTAGATAGTTGTCCCTTGCTATACTGCAGTCCATTTATTGTTACTTCGCAGATTTTTTGGTGCTCTGGAATGTAACTCCCACAATAGACAAGAACATCCCATTTGCAAGTCATACCATGTTTCTGTAATTATTTCCCATAGTGCCCAAATCAGCAGTCTTGCCTGCTTCAGGAAAATGCAACCCTTGATGAAGAAGTGAGCATCTGATACAACATCCTCTCTTTAAAGCAAACAGTCCTGTTCCATTTCTGCTCCCAGGTCCTTCAAACACAGATTTCTCAATAATCACCAGATAGTTAAGTGCTGGTGGCTCATACCTGTAATCCTAGCTAGTCAGGAGTCAGGATTGCAGTTCAAAGCCAACCCAGGTAGGAAAGTTCCTATCTCCAATTAGATTTCTACCTCCAATTAACCACCAAAAAGGCCAGAAGTGGAGTTGTGACTTAAGTGGCAAAATGCTAGTCTTGAGCACAAAAGCTCAGGGACAGCGGCCAGAGCCTTGAGTTCAAGCCCCAGAACTGGCACAAAATAACAACAACCCACCATATATTTTGCTGCTAGTACAAACTCTCAAATGCAAATATTAGATAACAAAACAAATAGACAAAAATTCAAAAGAATTCTTATACTTCAAAAACCCATTATCTCTTTGGATTAAACTACATAGTACTATGTCTGTAGGTAGAATTCTCCCTTAGCTGGAGACAAATGTGAAGTGTGCAGATTTCAAAAGATAGACAGGGTCTGAATGCTCATTCTGCCATCAGCCTTCAGCTACTGAAGCTTCAGTTCATTCACATCTACTTGGTGCATGTAGCTGGCACACAGTATTGAAAAGAATTAAAGGGATAATGAAAAATACTGTGAAAACACTTCATACATACTAACAATACTACCCTGGGATGCCCTGATAAATTGTACAGCCCATCTCAACTACTTCCTCTTTCATCTAACTGGCCCATCTCTAGGGTCACCTCGTTCCCCTTCCCATTGGGTCTTCTCACCCCTATATCTCTGCAACAGGATACTTCCAGCAAGAACACTTGGAGGGAAAGCTGTCCTACTCATCTGCATCCCTGACTCCTTGCACAGTACAGAGTCAATGGAAATAATTTTATGTTGCTCTGCATACTATGTATGTGTAGTTAGCATTTTAATACTGAATCACTAATCACGATCTTAACCATTCACTTCTGTTAAGACATTCTAGTTTTTTTTTCTTATTGAGTATAATAAATAATTAGTTCATTTTTCTCTTTCTGGATTACATGGATACACTCCTCCACTAGTAAGAGAATTGTAGAGCTGACTCCATCATGATTAGGGAAACATGGTAGGGAATGTTGGGGGGAATAGACCTGACTCCATCTTATTAGGTCAACCTGACCCCAAATTCTGCTTCTGCAAATGGCTTGCTTGTTATTTGCTCTACACCCTGCATCAACCTCCTACATCTATGCCATGCGAGCTTCACTTGTAGTTTGCTGTAACCCTGCATCAAGCCCCTACATCTGCGCTATGCTTTTACCTTTACAAACACCAATTAGAGGACTGCTCGGGGTCACGGTGGCATCTCCCAAGTCTGTGCTGCGTCCCTGGCCGGTTAGTTCGCTTTATGCTTCCCCAATAAATCCATCTTTTTGCTTGAGACTGTCTCTGAACAGTGAACTCTTTGAGGGACAGGGAATCCCTTCCTTCATACTCTGTAATATTCCTTAGCCCCATAACAAGAATAAGATTAGGACTATGGTTCCTAGAGCATGAACTGGGGCAGGGGTGTAACTTAGAGCACGTGCCTAACATGTGTGAGTCAATTGGGTTGAAACACCAATACTACAAGGGGAATGGAAAAAACAACACCTACTAGAAACTTACCAAGTTTTCCCCAATAGCTTTATTATAAAATATTAGAATATGTATTCTAGTATTATTGCAAAATGAACTGCTATTAAGCTTTGGTGTTTCAGTTCTACTTTGTTGACCTGAGGCTGCCTCTATCCAACTTTCCCTGGGACACTGGACAGAAAGAGAGGAAGCAAGGGCAATTTCATAGCCAAAGCTCATGACTAGCATGTATGTATAATAGCAAACTGTTTATTTGAATATGTGAAGAAAATTTGTGCCAGTTTCTTTAAAAAACAAACAAACATCTGGGTGCTGATGGCTCATGCCTGTAATCCTAGCTACTCACGTAGCTGATATCTGAGGATTGCAGTTCAAAGCCAGCCTGGGTACGAAAGTCTGTGAGACTCTTATCTCCAATTAACTATGAGAAAACCAGAAGTGGCACTGTGGCTCAAATGAAAGAGCACTAGCCTTGAGCCAAAGAGCTCAGGGACAGCACACAGGCCCAAAGTTCAAGCCACATAACTGAAAGGAAAAAAAACAACAACAAAGAATCTACTTACCCTAGGCTGTCCTTGAACTCTTTCTGTCTCAGCTTCCTGAGTCGACCATCACACCTGGTTTTGAAGCTATTACTTCAAAACAAACCAACATAGCAGTTACTGTATCCGACACTGTCTTAACTGCTTTATAGACATTAACTTGGTGACCCTTGTACCAACCCTGTATATTACTCCTCTTTTACAGCTGGAAGAAATGGAGTCAAATAGGTATTAGATGGAAGTACATATTTGAGTCCATGCTTAAGTTGCTCTAAATTACTATGCATATGCTTTTCAAAAAAGAAGGAAAGCTGGGCACTGTGGCTCATGCCTGTGGTCCTTGCTGCTCTGGAGGCTGAGATCTGAGGATTGCAGTTTAAAGCCAGCATTGGCAGGAAAGTCCATGAAACTTCTATCTCCAATTTATCACCAAAAAAAAAAAAAAAAGTGGCACTGTGCCTCAAGTGGTAGAGTGCTAGCTTTGAGCTGAAGAGCTCAGGGGTAGCTATGCCCAGGCCACCCAGGCCCCACAACTGACCAAAAAAAAAAAGCAAATAAATTCTAATTATCCAACATATACCTTCATAATGAGCTTCCTTCTCTTCACCAGAGGAAGTACTGGAATAAAATAAATTTTAACTGATTTTCCTAACTTGCCTCATTATAAGCAAATGGAAATTTGCAAAGTCTACCACAGTTCTGCACTTAACACAGTAGAATGTAAAAGCATTTTCCTTAATTGCAAAAATGCCCATCCTAAATTGTTTGTAAACCAAAGATGAGCAGACGCTAGAGATGTATTAAAGACTCATGTTTAAACATAACATTAAAGCATCTATTAACCTGCCAGTAACTGCACAGATGTCTTGTATTTGTAACTATGTGCTTCCTAACTTTAACTTTTCTTTCCTTCTAGCCTCCCTAAAAGGGCTTTTAAGACCCAGCACATCAGGAGGAAAAAAAAAGAGCCTGCTTAAAGGTAAAAATACTTATATACTACCACAATCAACACTCTGCAAAGTGAGTTATAAACACTGGAAATGAACCAACTGAAAAAAATTTAATATATCCAAGCTAGTTGAGGTACAACGTGAACACAAACATAACATGGCAGTGTTTAAATATGTGAGTCAGTGAGCACTGTGAGAAAATCAATACCAGCTTATGAATGAACTGAGACCCACATTTCATATTGTAAAAAAAATCCATCTGAAACTAACCCTTAAAAAATGATGTAAGTGGCGCGAAGACGTTGGTCCGTGGTGCGGCAGTACCCAGGCGCCGCTACCGCCCTGGCCATTTCCGCGGGCCTTTAGCCCTCCGCCCCTACCCTCTCCGAGCTGCTCTGGCTGCGGACACCCTTGTGTGGCTACGGTCTCTTGCGGTCCCCGCCGCTGGTGCTCCTGCTGCACCGGTTTGGGACCGGAAACACCTTCTTCTGCCGGCAAGCCCAACCCATGAACCCGGGGGCAGCGGCGGGGCGGGGTGCGCCCGCCCGCGGTGCCTGCGGTGTCTTCGGTGTTCGGATCTGACCCGCAGCGCGGCAACGACCTGCTGCTGCTGCCGCCGGCGGCAGGGGAGAGACTGGAGCCACGGGGCCTCCCCGTGGACCTGGTCGCCCAGGAACCCCGGCATCAAGTCCTCTATTTCCCCGGGGATATGCAGAATTACCATGGAATTATGACTCGTCATCCTGAGAATTATCAGTGGGAAAGTTGGAGTCTAGAAAACATTGCCACCATTTTAGCTCATCGGTTCCCCAATAGTTATATTTGGGTGATAAAGTGCTCCCAGATGCATTTGCACAAATTCAGCTGCTATGACAACTTTGTGAAAAGCAACATGTTTGGTGCCCCAGAACATAATACTGACTTTGGAGCTTTTAAGCACCTTTATATGTTGTTAATGCTTTTAACTTAAGTCAGAATGGTTTGCTGAAGAATGCGAATGTTTGGAATAAGGACTCCAAAGCATCTGACTATAGATCAAATTCTTCTCGTAATGGTTGCCAGGTATAAAAAGAGAAGACCTGTAAAAGATTTGATGAATCAACCATGAGTGAGAGTGGTTCTACACCATCACTAAAAGGTGCATCTTTCACTCTGATTGGATTCAGTAAAGGTTGTGTTGTTTTGAATCAGTTACTTTTTGAATTAAAAGAAGCCAAGAAAGACAAGAACATAGATGCTTTCATCAAAAGCATAAAAACAATGTATTGGTTGGATGGTGGTCATTCTGGAGGAAGCAATACTTGGGTTACATATCCAGAAGTCTTAAAAGAACTTGCACAAACTGGAATTACTGTTCACACCCATGTAAGATCTTACCAAGTAAGTGATCCAATGAGATCTTGGATTGGAAAAGAGCATAAGAAATTTGTTCAGATACTTAGAGATTTTGGTGTGCAGGTGACTAGCCAGATTCACTTTGCAAAGAAAGCTCCTTCCATAGAGAATCACTTCAGGGTTCATGAAGTATTTTAAGACTACAGCATATTACTGTACTTTGTTTAATGGGAAAGCATGAGCACTTTGTTACAAATTCATATAACAAAATGTGTGGTATAATTTGTAGTGCATTGTCAGTTTGGGGTGGGAGAAGCACACATTCCTAAAACAACCTAATGTGTATCCCTTTCTTGTGAATATGAGCATTGGGCTAGGTTAGGATTCACTTGAGAGCTATAAGGATGGTTTATGATAATCCTAAGAGAATATATGACCCTTAAAAATGAAAAAAAATAATATAGTCTTTAAAGGGAAAATAAAATTGTTGGAAATAGCTAACTTTTTGAGTAACAATCTAAACTAATTTTGATGGCTTAACAGTATTTAGTTACTTTGACATTCATGGATCTATTCTTGATGTGTTACCAACTGTTTGTTATTTTTTTCCTAGTCAAAGTATTTTACTTACAAATGCTCAAGAACAAGTAATAATATAAAGTTGGTTTTAAAACATTACACTTAAGAACTAGGGCTTCATTTTTGTCAGTTAATTGATTGTTGTTAGGCTTCTTGAATCGTGGGCATAAGCCAGTTTAAAAACAATTAGTTGCCTATAATTATATATGGTGAATAAAAACATACTCAGAGCAATGTAGTTGCCTTTAAGAGGCCAACATAGGCAAAATACATACATAATGATTTGTAAGTGCTCTACTGAAATGGAGACAACTCCACAGATATAAAATAGTGTTTCTTCAGAAGATGATCTTTGTCTGCTAAAAGAAAATAGCTCTCTTTGGCCAAAATGCAAAGTGACATAACTATAAGAAAAGTTACAAAGGGAAAGTTTGGAGACACAAATGATTTAATGTTGGCTCAAAAGCTGAATTTGTTTAACACTGCTACATGATTTGGGTGAAGTTGCCTTCTGCCCCTTTTTTTCTTGACCTAGATAAGTACATTTTGAGAAACCAAGATCTAATGGATTCCAACCAACCTTGAAACATAACTGTGGGAGTATAAACAGGGATCAGTTGCTTTTTTGGCTAATTAATAATTAGCTTTGAAGGTCATGAAATAAGCTAGGAAGTAATGTGCTGCCTTAGGACTGAAAAAATAAGATGTCTTAAGATTGAGGACCTAAATTTATAAAACAATACAGAAAATGCAAATGTGTTGGTTTCTTCCCAGAATTATATTTTGATGAATATAAACATTCCAAATATTCATATTCAGAATAAAGGATCCTTGCAGACCAGATGCTTAAAAATAAGTGCACAAATCTACAAGAGTAACTAAACTTTTAAAGGCAAAGCAATTTTACATCGCTCCATTTTATTTATATATGCGCTCTTTTTTTTAAACTAAAAATTCCCATTGCAGAAACCAGTCACTTTGATAATATTTTAGCACTATGATTGGCTGGCTTTTGCTCAGTTTAATAATAGTTGGTTAAATTCCCATGTATCTCATATAAAATAGCTGAATTACTGAATGGTCAATGAGCAGGAAGAAAAGGCTATGATTTTCACAGGACTAACTGAAATACTAAGGTAGGACTTATAATAGAATTTACTTTTAAAATCTGAAATGTTTGTAAAAACCTGAGATGTTCAGTTTTTCAGTTATGTGAATGCTTGATTTCATTTGTTACAGATTGAATAGATATTAAGAATTCACTGAGACCCTAAAAGTGCCATCATAGTGAGACAGTTATTGAAAAGTGAAAGTACTTGTCAGGACAAAAATATGTTCTGAGTCATCCATATTCAAATGTTTTCTGTTTAAGATTTCAGATGGGTCCTATTTCTACATTTGTTTGTTGATGTAAATGTTAATGTGTCTTCTTGACTGTGCCCTTTAAAATGAAAATTAGTCCTACAAATAAGGTGAAAGTTGTCACCACAGCATGAATGTATAAGTAAAATTAAGTTTACAAAAAAAATGACAGGGGTTGGGGATATGGCCTAGTGGCAAGAGTGCCTGCCTCATATACATGAGGCCCTGGGTTCAATTCCCCAGCACCACATATACAGAAAATGGCCAGAAGTGGCGCTGTGGCTCAAGTGGCAGAGTGCTAGCCTTGAGCAAAAAGAAGCCAGGGACAGTGCTCAGACCCTGAGTCCAAGCCCCAGGACTGGCCAAAAAAAAAAAAAAAAAAAAAAAAAACAGAACAAAAAAATGACATAAGTGATGAAATAAGTAGAAAAATACTGAATAGCACAATTATGGAAAGGGTGGGGAAATATTTGTTAAGAGAACAATGGTTGAGGGAACAGAGACCTAAGGCAGAAGTGACCAGCAATAGCTACATATTAGAACTACCAAAGGGGCTTTAAAATAGCACCAATGTCCATATTCTACTCAGAGACTAATTTATTTTGTCACGGTAGGTCTGCCCCCTGGGAATTATCTCAAAACATTCTTTAAGCAACTTAAATATGCAGTCTGGCCAAAAACTATTGATTTAGAAGTGGAACTTGTGCATGTTGTTCTCTTGGACTCAACCAAACTCTGTCAACATGATATCTTAGGCTATGTCAACCCCAGTACTTCTAACTCTTACTGGGCAACTGAGATGTTTTCTACTATGAGACACAACATTTAAGAAAACTAAGGTGTACCCACAGCCTTACGTATGACACTGTAACCCCTCTTTATATATCTTTGACAATAAAGAAGTAATTATTTAAAAAGAAAAAGAAAACTAAAGGACTACTTGATAGCTCTCTACAATACTAAGAGTACACAGCAGGTTGTAAAATGTATGGGATTCTTAAAACTCCTACAACTACAACCATTTATTGCAATCCTTTCTGTAGCTTACTCTCAAAGTCTGAATGTATCTATGTCCATGACGCAGAACACACATGAATTCCCCTTGGCAAGATTGGCTTTAGAAGACAAACATATCTTGAACTCCATGTTAAGTACAGTTGTCAAGATTGTTAGCAGTGAGAAAGAGGGAACGGGGGAAGCCACCACAACACTTCGCCAACCCCTGAAGGGCCAACGACTGCGCGGGACACACACACAAAGCAGCAAAAGTGAGTCCCCCATAATCCCTTCCCCCAACGGGAGACCCAAGCCCGACAAAGAAGATATATCTCCCTCCCTCCCCCTCCCCACTCCCGTGGGAACAAAGAACTCCCCAAATCAGGCGGGAAGCTCCCATCAGGCCCTGGGAAGCCAGTCTAGCAGGGGAAGGGCGGAACAGCCCCAAGCCCCCAAAGGTTCCTGAACTGGCAGAACCGGCCCCGTCCCCTTCCCAACAGCGGTCGTGGGACGGCCGGCAGGGCAAGCCCCACCCGAGGTGCCTGAACCTTGCGGACTCTTACAACTAAAATCACAGGCGCTGGTGGGCAATACCAGCCCAGCAGGGTCACCTGAGCCTGATCACGTCCCCCCCCCTCGCAGCAGAGGCGAGGTCTGAGGGTGCCAAGCCACACCCGGACAGTCGATCCCACTGGGCCCCACACATACTGCCTCCCCCCCCCCAACGGACTCGCGGGAGGGCGCAAGCACAACCCAACAACCCAGGGCTCGCTCTGGGAGGCAGACCCCGCTAAAGTGCCTGTTGTAGGGGTCTCACAGTGCACAGGAGGGCGGGGCCCCGGCGAAAGCGCCCGCTCTGGTAGGCGTGCCCTACACCGGTGGGCGGGGCCACAGCGACAGCACCTGCTGCCTTAGACACGCCTACACAGAAGGGAAGGAAGACCTACACACACCTCCAGATGTGCAAATCACAAAGAAACATAACTCAGTTCATCAAAGGACAAGCCACCTCGCCAGCTCCAAAAAGCAGCTCGATTGAAGAGGAGATGGAGAATAAAAAAGCAAATGAGGCCATGTTAACAGGAATGATCGAAAGCGTCAGAAATGAAATCAGAAAACAATTCCAGGAGTTTAGAGCAGAAATCTGGAAGGACACCCAGGAAGCTAAGAAAGAAATGGAAGCAAAACTGGATACAATGCAAGCCTCGTTTAAAGAAATGGAAGCAAAAATGGATACAATGCAAGCCGCCTTTAAAGAAAATCTCCACACCCTGAGAATTGAAATGCATGAAAAAATAGATTTAAAATACAACTCTTTAAAGGAAGAAATTTCCACGATCAGAGCTGATATGACAACCATGAATAGCTCTCTGACATCCATAAACTCCGCAATTGAAACCATAACACAAAGAGTTGACCATATGGAATCCAGAATCTCTCGCCTGGATGATGAAGCAGCTGACAACAACCAGAAAATGACCACACTCCAAGAAAAGGTGAAGCTTCAGGGAAGATTAATCCAGGAACTAATGGACAAAGACAAGAGATATAATCTGCGCATAATTGGAATAGAAGAAGGAGCCGAATATCAGAGCAGAGGGCTTAACCATGTCCTCAATAAAGTTATTGCAGAAAACTTCCCCAATCTCACAGGGGACCCCATCCAGGTAACCGAAGCCTATAGGACACCTGGCAGGCCAGACCCCAGGAAAACCACCCCAAGGCACATAATATTCAAGACTACAGACCTCAAGATTAAAGAGCAAATTCTGAATTCAGCCAAAGCGAAGAAGGAAACTTTATTCAATGGGAAGAGGATTCGAATAACATCCGACTTATCCACACAAACTTACCAAGCTCGAAGTGAGTGGAAGAACACTATCCAAGTACTTCAGAATAACAACTTACAACCTCGGATCAAATATCCAGCGAAACTGGAGTTCACATTCGAAGGGAGAACCAGATCTTTCCACACCAAAGAGGAGCTAAAGGAGTATGTGAATAAAAAACCAGCCCTACAGCGAATATTAAGAGGGGAAGCCCACCCAACAGTGATCGTAAAAGACACACAGACAGAATCAGAAAGAAACTTCAATAGCCAAAGTCCAGCAGAAAGACCAGCTCACTAAAGACAAGAAGAAAAAAAAAAAAAAAAAAAAAAAAAAAAAAAAAAAAAAAAAAAAACAGGAAAAAACAGCCCAACAAGAAAATGGAAGGAGAAAAAACACCCTTATCCTTGATCTCTTTAAATATAAATGGCTTAAACTCCCCGATTAAGAGGAGCAGACTGGCAGAATGGATCCGCAAACAAAAAGTTGACATCTGCTGTCTACAAGAGACCCACCTTACAGCAAGGGACAAAAACAGGCTTCGAATGAAAGGATGGACCAAGATCTACCAAGCAAATGCACCCACCAAAACGGCAGGTGTAGCCATTCTGATCTCAGACAAGCTGGACTTCTCTTTAAAGTCCACTCAAAAAGACAAAGAAGGACACTACATATTAATACAAGGAAAAATCCAGAATCAAGACATCACGGTGATAAATGTATACTCACCGAACAAAAGAGGCCCGACATATGTCAAGCAAATTCTCACAGAATTACAGAGCAAGATAGATGCAAACACAATCATAGTGGGTGACTTTAATACTCCTCTCTCTCCAAGAGACAGATCCAACACCCAGAGGATTAGTAAGGGAGCTGAGGACCTAAATAACACCATTTCCCAAATGGATCTAACAGACCTATATAGAACCTTCCACCCTACAGAGACCCAATACACCTTCTTTTCAGCAGCCCATGGATCATATTCCAAAATAGACCACGTCATAGCCCACACAAAGAACCTCAGCAAATACAAAAGTATTGACATCATCCCATGTATTATATCTGATCACAGTGGATTAAAGGTAACCCTCAACAACAAAGGATACCACAGAGCCTATACACACTCTTGGAGGCTAAACCCCACGCTGCTATCCAACACTTGGGCCACAGATCAAATTAAAGATGAAATCAACGAATTCATAAGCCACAATGACAAAGAAAACACATCACAAAGAAACCTATGGGACACAGCTAAGGCAGTACTGAGGGGCAAGATCATTGCACTCAGTACCCACATTAAAAGAATGGAAGCAGAGCAGGTGAATACCCTCATGATGAAACTAAAACAACTGGAGAAACAAGAAATGACAGAATCTAAAACGACTAGGAGGGGAGAGATTACAAAGATTAAAGAAGAGATAAATCTGATTGAAAATAGAAAGACCATTCAACAAATAAATAAGACTAAAAGCTGGTTCTTTGAGAAAATAAACAAAATTGACAGGCCCCTTGCAAGACTCACAAAAAAAAGAAGAGAAGAGACTCATATTCGTAAAATCAGGGACTCCACAGGAAAAATTACGACAAGTACACACGATATTCAAACAATCATAAGGAGCTATTTCCAAAACCTCTACTCAGCAAAAAACAATAATTTTACAGAAATGGATCAATTCTTAGAGAAGTACAAACTGCCCAAACTGAACCAAGAAGAAATAAATCAGCTAAATAAACCAATAACTTACGGTGAGATACAAGAGGTAATCAAGAACCTCCCTACTAAGAAAAGCCCAGGCCCAGATGGATTCACCAATGAATTCTACAAAACCTTTAGTGAGGAGCTAATTCCAATACTCCTCAAACTCTTCCGCGAAATAGAAACGGAGGGAGAAATTCCAAACTCATTCTATGAAGCTAATATCATACTCATCCCCAAACCAGGCAAAGATCCAACAAAAAAAGAGAACTACAGACCAATATCACTAATGAACACAGATGCAAAGCTTCTCAATAAAATATTAGCTAACAGGATCCAGAAACTGATTAAGAATATCATACATCATGACCAAGTAGGCTTCATCCCTCAGTCACAAGGATGGTTCAACATCCGTAAATCAATCAATGTAATTCACCACATAAACAGAACTAAAATCAAGAATCACATTGTTATCTCAGTTGATGCCCAAAAAGCCTTCGACAAAATACAACATCCATACCTATTAAAAGCTTTGGAGAGAACAGGAATAGATGGAATATTCCTCAAAACAATAAAAGCCATATATAACAGACCAACTGCTAATATCATATTAAATGGAGAGAAACTTAAATCATTCCCCCTAAACACAGGAACAAGACAAGGATGCCCACTCTCCCCACTGCTGTTCAACATAGTGCTGGAATCCCTAGCCATAGCAATAAGGCAAGAGGAGGACATCAAAGGGATCCACGTCGGCAAGGAAGAAATCAAGTTATCCCTATTCCCAGATGACATGATCTTATATCTCAAGGACCCAAAAAACTCAGTACCCAAACTCCTACATCTAATAAACCAATTTGGCAAAGTAGCAGGATACAAAATCAATCCACAAAAGTCATCAGCTTTTCTGTACACCAGCAATAGACAAACAGAAAAGGAAATTATGGAAACAATTCCATTTACAGTAGCCAAAAAAAGAATAAAGTACCTAGGGATCAACTTAACCAAGGACGTGACGGACCTATTCAATGAAAACTACAAAAATCTAATAAGGGAAATCAAAGAAGACACAAGGAGATGGAAAGACCTCCCATGCTCATGGGTAGGCAGAATCAATATAGTGAAAATGGCCATATTGCCCAAATTGTTATACAAATTCAATGCAATACCAATCAAAATCCCAGCCACATTCTTCACTGAAATAGAGAAACCAGTCCATAAATTCATACGGAACAGCAAAAAACCTAGAATAGCCAAAGCAATTCTAGGCAAAAAACATAGTGCAGGAGGTATCACCATACCAGACTTCAAGCTCTACTACAAGGCCATCATAACAAAAACAGCATGGTATTGGTATAAAAACAGATCGGAAGACCAGTGGATTAGAATTGAAGACCCAGAAATAAAACCGCACTCTTACAGCCAACTGATATTCGACAAAGGAGCTAAAGACATACAATGGAATAAACATAGCCTCTTCAACTACTGGTGCTGGGAGAACTGGGCAGCCATATGCAGAAAACTCAAAGTAGACCCAAGCCTATCACCATGCACCAAGATCAACTCAAAATGGATCAAGGACCTCAACATCAGACCTGAATCCTTGAAACTACTGAAGGACAGAGTAGGAAAGACACTAGAACTTATAGGCACAGGAAGGAACTTCCTGAATAGAGTCCCAGGGGCACAACAAATAGGGGAAAGACTCAACAAATGGGACTACTACAAATTAAAAAGTTTCTGCACAGCTAAGGTCATAGCCACCAAAATAGAAAGACAGCCAACGATATGGGAAAGGATATTTACCAGCACAGCAACAGACAAAGGCCTGATATCTGTCATCTACAGAGAACTCAAAAAACTAAGCCCCTCCAAGCCCAATAAACCTATTAGGAAATGGGCAAAAGAGCTAAAGAGAGACTTCACAAGAGAAGATATAAAAATGGCAAAGAAACACATGAGGAAATGCTCAACATCCCTGCTAGTAAAGGAAATGCAAATAAAAACAACCCTGAGATACCACCTCACCCCAGTTAGAATGGCCTATACTCTGAACTCAGGAAACAACAAATGCTGGAGGGGCTGTGGGGAAAGAGGAACCCTTCTCCATTGTTGGTGGGAGTGCAAATTAGTACAACCACTTTGGAGAACAGTATGGAGGTTTCTCAAAAAGCTCAATATAGTCCTACCCTATGACCCAGCCATACCACTCCTAGGCATCTATCCTAAACAGCAAAACCCAAGATATCAAAAGGACATTTGTACTTCCATGTTTATTGCGGCACAATTCACAATAGCCAAAATATGGAAACAACCCAGATGCCCCTCCACAGATGAATGGATCCAAAAAATATGGTACTTATACACAATGGAATACTACATAGCAATTAGGAATGGTGAAATATTGTTATTCGCAGGGAAATGGTCAGAACTCGAACAAATAATGTTGAGCGAGACAAGCCTAGAACACAGAAAACAAAGGGGCATGATCTCCCTGATATATGACTGTTAACAAAGGGAGATGGAGAGACAGTAGAGACCAAGTCTGTGAACACTGTATATGTGCTTGATACATTGTAAATTGCATATGGGTCTACCTGACCTAGACAAGGGATGGAAAAACAGGTTGTAAGATATCACAAGAAATGTACACACTGCCCCTATGTAACTGTACCCTCGGTGCACAACACCTTGTAAAAAAATTTTTTTTTGCTTAATTAATAATAAAAAAAATTAAAAAAAAAAAAAAAGATTGTTAGCAGTGCCTAGCTATTCCATCCTACAACCAACACTGCACCAGAAGAGTGGGCAATTAATGCTTTGAAGGGAAGCCAAGAACTCTGTTCTGAATTATCTAACTACAGAAATAACAGCACTGGCAGGTGAAGCTATGGAAGAACTGGTAGGATACCCTTTACAATCATACTATCCACCTTTTAAAGTACATAAATTCATAAATGAGTCTTGCTGTCTGCCTCCACATGCAGGCTTTGTCAGAGAAAGTTTTCATTTGATATCTACTACTAGAATTAAATTGATTTTTGAACTAATTCAGAACATAATCTTAACTCAGAAAATAATCTTTAATAATTTAAACATATGTAAGTCCTTCAAGGAAAGCAAGAAGGGAAATGCCAGGCAAGTTTAACTCTACTAAGTAGTAGAACAATCTACAAAATGAACTTCACATTAGTAGGAAAGTGTGAAACTAACCAGCTAGACCACAACAAAGATTTTCAGAGACCCTATTTCTTGTCCTTAGCCTTATTACTTTTAATTAGAAGATATGGAAACATGGCTAAGACATGAAAGAAAGTATCAGCAGAAGTTTACCTGAAAAGAGAAAGCAATTTCATTGAAAAAGGTTTTTCGCTGGCCATTTGGAACTTTCAAGTTTCTAAACAGAACAGGCTTGGGCACTTAAAACTGCTCTGAAAAGGTAGCTAGTTCCAACAGATTTTTTCTCTCTTGTCAAGAGAGCTCTTTAACACATGCCAGCAGGCTGTATATATTTCACTTCAGTTGTAGGCAGTGGCAGTCCTGCTGCAGTGATGGTATGGTGAGCTCACGACAAGGCAGCAGGCCAACCTCAATCTCCAATACACTTCAAATATAGATGCAATCACATGGCTGCAGCAGAGACACCTGGACTCTATATCAATAACTGCACTGCTGTCATCTACACCACGGAGCTCTGGGTTGCCACTGGAGACCAAGAACTGGTTCAGGTCAGAAACCCTATCATACCCAGTGCCTAGGAGACCACTGAGCCTTACAAAGCTCTAATGATGCCTTCTTACAGAGTCACTGGGTAACTATGCAGGAAAAAAAAATAAGGCAAACAACAAAATAATCTTCATCCTGCCCTCCTTCCTAACAGCAAGCAGATTTACAGGCAATGCTCTGCATGAAAAAATAAAGCATAAACAAATTCATATAACTTTTGTCTGAAAAGCTTCAGGGCCTAATACCCTAAAAGTAGAGTTATTAAACAAAATAGGTAAAAGCAGTAAGGATTTTTTTCATTTTTTGCTATTGTTAGAAATGGCTCTGGGTAACACATCCTCCTATGTGTCACATAGGAATAAGGACACCAACTCAAAAGGAACTCAAGGCAAGAAACTCTGCAGAAGGGTGCTCCAGAGCCAAAAATCTGGCAAGCAGAGCAGAACAGGCAGGCTGCTCACTTTCACCCTTAATCCAGCAGCTCTGTCCCTCTGCTCATATTCACAACCTGCACAATGATGTTGCTTAATTAATGGGATATAACTTAATTAATACTTACGGAACTTCTATTAGGATTTTTTTTTTTTTGCCAGTCCTGGAGCTTGAAATCTGTGCCTGGGCACTGGCTCTGAGCTTCTTTTGCTCAAAGCTAGCACTCTACCACTTGAGCCACAGAACCACTTCTGGCCTTTTCTTTTCTTTCTTTATTTTTTTTTTTGCCAGTCCTGGGGCTTGAACTCAGGGCCTGAGCACTGTCCCTGGCTTCTTTATGCTCAAGGTGAGCACTCTGCCAACTTGAGCCACAGTGCCACTTCTGGCCTTTTTCTATATATGTGTTGCTGAGGAATCAAACACAGGGCTTCATGTATATGAGGCAAGCACTCTTGCCACTAGGCCATATTCCCAACCCCACTTCTGGAGTTTTCTCTTTATGTGGTACTGAGGAATCAAACCCTGGGTTTCATGCATGCTAGGCACACACTCTACGAGTAAGCTACATTCCCAGCCATAATAAGAGTTCTAAAGTGATGCATGAAATAGATGAAACTAAAATGTAATGAGCAAGGGCACCTATGAGCACCATTTAAGACCCAAAGCAGACCTTACCAAGCACTGTTGTGTAAATCTTAGAAGTTCACAATTATATACAAATACCTTCTCTCTCTGTTTTGTCTATAAAATCAGATTTGTTGTCCCCAAAGAATACAATTTTAATGTAACAAGCCCTGTATTCAGTAGTTACTTATTTACTGTTATAACCTTATGAGCATTTTTTTTCTTATATTTACTTCTTTTGGGACTGGTGGGATTTCTCTATGAACCCCTTTTATTCACTCGGATTGAATAGGGATACCCTCTATCCAACAACCAGTGGTCATTGGAGTCAGGGGTTCCAGGAAGTAAATTTAGGAGGGTAAGTTAGGGGTAGTGAAGAGAATAGAGTAAAATGAAAGGAGGGTGATGTTTTTGGTTTAGTTTCAGGGAAGTGGAAAGGTGGAGAAGAGTAGAATCCATACAAAGAATGACATTAAAATGATAGACAATAAAGAGACAAAAGAAAAGAGCAAAGGTGTTAGTCAAAGGAAAGTAATCTTAAAGAAAGAAAATGTGAAAAGAGACTCAAAGAAAAAAACAGGAAATCAAACACACAAAACACAAAGAATTACCACAAAAAACAATGAAACAAACAAATAAAAACAGAAAGCAAAAACCAAATGACAACTCAAAAATAAAAAATTAAAAAGTTTAGAAAAGGTTCAAAACAATGGAGTATTCCTTGTTTGGGTGGACTCTCTCCAGTGTATGGTTTCCTTGCGATGGTCTACAGTCTATTTTCCTGCTGCTTGGCTGGTTTGATATGCTTTCAGTTTGCAGGGGGTGGATCTGCTCTGACCCTCCTTCCCTGTTAGTTAAAACCTGGGAAATCTGTGCTTTGCAGAGCTTGCAGGTAGGACTTGGGTGTCCTCAGTACATGGGGGACTCTGAGCAGTCTCAGGAATTGTGACTCCTCCCATCTGCTATGGGGCCCACTGCCTTTAACACCTGGCTCTCAATAGGCTTTGGACTCAACAGGGTGGGGTGCCTCCAGCCTTGTTTACCTGACTGATAGTTGCTTGTCCCAGGGGATGTTCCTCCCTCCTGGGCAGGGCAACCTTCTCCTGGGCCATGGTGGCTGTGGAATTTAGCTCTGTTTGCTGGTCTGAATTTTCCTACCTCTGAAATGGGACCATTTATCTGAATTGGGAACTGTTTACTCTCCTGCCTGATTGTTCTGTGCCACCAGTACCTGCTCGTCACTTTTGGTTTGATTTTAGAAATACCAGCTACTGGAGAGTCAACAGCCACAGCGTTGTTGGGGTGGGGCAGGGTGTGGCACGGCACCTCTGGCTGAGTATTTTACCTGAGTCTGTGAGCCTAGGCCCAGGAATGATACTCCTGCTTGGGTGGCGGTTGCTCTCTGGGCCTGAGCTGGCTCTCACAGTTCAGTCACTCTTGCCCTTTTCAGAGATGACCCCTTTGTCCTCACTTTCCCCTGGCCTGCCTTATTTCCAGTCTTGTCTGACTGGGTCTATGCCAGTGTGAAAGATGGCACTTTGCTCTGACAAAGGGGGAAGGGTATCTTCCAGAGCTGCTCTGTGGATGTGAGTGAGAATGTCTTTTGTGGGTTACTCATGTTTTTTCTGTGATTTAGGACCATCTGTGCTCAGCCTGAGATCTGTGTCTGTCTGCTGCTCTCTGGAGGATTTATTCCTGATTACAATTGTGTGCTTTAGGTGCACAGAATACTGGGTGCTGGGCAGGTGCCGCAATGGCATGGTGGCATAGTGTGACACTCAAATCTGTGTTTTCAGGCCAGCAAAGTCGATTTTTCCTTTCTTGCCAGAATACCTATACTGTTATAACTTACTTGGACTGTCTTTCTGGGAGTAAAAGTTTCTCTGGAGTGAACAAACTGGGATGTCAGAGGGAGCTTAGCTAGGGCTCTATTGCTCCTCCTCCCTTCAGCTTGACTTTTTCACCATCTCTCTACTCTGTTGGTATATATCTTATTTCATTTGATATTCTATGCAATTTTGTTTGATTATATCCTTCAATATCACTGAATTTTATTAGGCTTCATTGTTTTTCCTCTCTTTTTATTTCATGTTATCCCCATGACATATCAGTTTTGTGCATGATATGTTTATGTCTTCACACTTCTGTGAGACAAAAGCAGGAAGGCTCTGCTCATGAGGATTTGACATCATCATTTGATGACAGCTGAAAAGAATTTTGAATTGCTCATAGGTATTTATCCTATTTACTATTTTATTTAAGGTAAGTGGGTAGAATTTTCAATGTATGAGGATTTTATAGGACATGATCAGGGGTGGGGTGGTCGTCGTATGAGGATGAAGGTGATTACAAGAATGAGGGTGCCAGGATAGCCAGAGTTCATACCCGAAAGCTCTAGGGTAACATAAAAAAGGTATCATGTCAGAAATTTGAGGAAAACATCACTTTGCCTTCTGTTATACATAAAAGAATGTGCCGGTACTTGGTCATGGTCATTCCTGTTTATTCCACAGAATGAGAAATACCAACTTGGTTTCACTTGGGTGAAACCAGGTGCTCACACAGACATATGAATATATATATATATATATATATATATGAATATATATGTATATGAATATATATATATATAAATATATATAATATATATACATATATATGCATGGAAATATGTAATTGTTCTTTGACTGTAATCTAAATGTCAATTGATTGATTTGAAATCTTTCCATTCCAATGAGTCTTAAGATCCAGAATTAGCAGGTATGTATTAGCAGTATGGATGGAGAACAGTCACCACAGGGGAATAGAGGATCATTTTATTTCTTTTTCTCTGGTTGACTTTGTCATGTATGCTGTGTTTTGGGTAAATGTTTGAAGCATGATTTAAGGATAGAAAATTCTTTACTCCTAAATGAACTATGTATTTCCCTAGTTAGTTAAGAATATTGATTATTTCTGGTCTTCAATATGAATGTCGAAAACAGGAAATAACCAGTTTAGTAATCTCTGTCATGTTCATACCACTCATTTCAACATTGCTGGCAGTTGAGGAGCCTCTACTTACCGTTCTGCAATCTAAGAGATACCATAAGTTTGAAGGAAGCAGATTATATTCTTAGAAAGAAAAACAAACCTATTGGGGACTTGGCTTTCTGTGTGTGACAGCAAGGAGGCCGCTATAGAAATCACAACACAGCTGGAGAAATTCCTATCCTAAGTTCATCTATGGGAGCATAACTGGAGGAGTTTGCTTAGGCATTTGGTCTTCTTGGAAATGTTGTCTTCAACAGCCTGAGGGAGGAGCATAGTCTATAGGTGTTTTCACTCTTCCTTACAACTGAACAATGACACTTGAAGGATCAAATTGGCCATGAAAGTAATGGAAATGAAAACACACTGAGATTCTCAATCACATCAGTTAGAATGGTTGTTATCAGGAAAACTATCAATAACAGATACTGGAAGGGATGTAGCCAGAAAGGAATACAACTATATTGTTGATGGGAATGCAAACTTGTTAACTACTCTGGAAAGCAGGATGGAAGTTCCTCAAAAGACTAAACATAGAGCTTCCTTAGGACCTAGCAATCCAACTCCTAGGCATTTATCTGATTGCACACTAAAGCCACACTAAAGCCACCAGTACAAACATATTCATTGATGCAGTGCTTACCATAGCCATGATATAGAATCACCCCAAATGTACCCTCCACAGAAAAGGGGACTAAGAAAAAAAAAAAATATATATATATATATATATATATATATATATATATATATATTCTACAAATTTATCAGAAATGATTTTTGCACCATTCATAGGAAAATGGTAATACTTGGGAAAATAATATTAAGTGAAGTAAGTCAGACCCAAATTAAAATAGGTTGTATGATTTCCCTCATGTTTGGTAACCTGAATATGCCTATAGATATACAAGTGACCGCACTGGGTAGCAAAGGGAACAAAAATAATCTGGAATATGATAAAGTATGCAGGCCTCTAGTTACTCACACACAGTGAGAACAAAGAAGATTATTCTCTGGAAAGGATCACATAGTTGCAATAGCTATGCATAAAATAATATTTATTGAAGGGAGCTCCAGGAAGGGGAAAGAAGTGGGGATGGTTTTGCTGCTCTTTGTTCTTCCTTCATTGTTGTTTTTTGTTTTAATTTCCCTTTGTCTTAATTGGTAGTTTATCTGTCTTTGGGAGAGCAACAGGAGGTGTGGAATTGGTGGGAACACAGTGAACAAATGCAGCCGTGACACTTGTTGGACCAGGGTAACTGCAACCATAGTCAGGCCACGGGGGATGCAAAGGCAAGTGGACCAATGCACGTTTTTTTTTAGGAGGGCCAGGGTTTATATAGGGTTACAAATCAATTCACAACTTCAAGAGTAAAAATTAATACAGCATGACATCCATATCAATACAAAAGTTGCGGATGTTGCTATTGTGAGGGAGGAGGCTATTACAAACAGTGAATCCTGCCTGATAAAAAGGCAAAATTTATTTCTCACCTGATTCCAAACATCATGTATATGCCTGCCAACCTGTCTCTGTCTTTGTTTCTGTCTTTTTCTATCACTGTGCTTCTATCTGTCTCCACATCTACATCTCTTTGTCTCAACATGTTTTTCTCCAATCTCTGTCCCATTGTTTTTGCCTCTCTTTCTTCACCTCTCTCTTTCTGTCTTGAACACACATGCACACTTCTCTCTCACACAGACACCCCCCCCCCCACAAAACTCTATGCCTTACTCCCCAGTAAAGAGAGAAGCACTTTGACTTGCCCAGGGCTGGAGCAGGCCAGGTTGCTTGAGAGCTGGGTTTGCTTCTTCTACTGAACAGGTGGTATATGGAGACACATCCAGACCGGTGCACCAAGGGTTATGATTTGGGGAAAGAAATGGTGGGATTTCCTTTGCTGTGTAAAAGAAATGAGAACAATTTGAATGCAAAATGCACTTAGTGCTTTGGAAATATTATTGAGAGTTCCATTAGAATGAACATGTTTTCCAAAGCCAAGAGAACAGAGATTTTTCTGCTGGTGGGAAGAGTATTAATTACATCATTGGAAATATTCATATAAATATGAATGAAATTCTGTGATTCTTCCACAGCCAGATTGTTTTCTGCCAGTCCTGGGGCTTGAACTCAGGGCCTGGACACTATCCCTGAGCTTCTTTTGTTCAAGGCTAGCACTCTGTCTCTTGAACCTCAGTACTACTTCTGGCTTTTTCTATGTATGTGGTACTGAGGAATTGGACCCAGGTCTTCATGCATGCGAGGCAAGTGCACTACCAGTAAGCCACCTTCCCAGACCCACATCCAGATTTTGATCCAACATAAGACCGCTTGGTAATCCATCTTTCTCTCTTGATTTAAAAACACCTATGAATACATGGAAACTGCATCACTTTGTCAATTCTCTGGCTTTACTTTGCCCAGAACAGCAACCCCAAGGAAAAATGCAGTGACCAGAGGTCTTAATTACCTTATAAAGACCATCAGCTTTCACTTTTGATAAATACCAAAATGCCCAGGTTTTTTATACTTTTCATATGGATCATATTCAAAATAGTAATTTTAACTATGATTGATATGATTTATTCATCAGATCACATAACGTAGGAAAGACTCATTCAAACCAATAAAACATTCTTTACCTCCTAAGGAAAAGTTGTGTGGTTTCCTTCTGATCTTTGGTAGCCTCTTTCTCTGCTTCACCTTCATAGTCGCTATGTTCTGCCCTTTCTGAGGTTGTCCACCAAATAATGTGTGGTCAAGATATGGGAGTAGTACTCACTGTGTATCGGTAAAATTCAATGTCAGTCTCTACTTTTTCCCATGCTTGCATCCAAAGAATTGGAATATACCAAGCCACAGCCTAAATAAATATGCTTCATAAATACCAAATTGTTGTGTAATTTTGAATGATACTGATGTTGCAAAATTATTTCTTATTTATCATAAATGGTGAAACACACTCATGTGGAGCAAACGTAGTTATTCCCCCAACCCTGGCTGTTTCCATAGAATAATGTACAAGCCACACCAACAGTCAATCTACCACACCAAGGGAAAGTAGAGTGAGAATGTAACGTCAAAAAGTAGGAATTAGTTACAGAAAGCAATTTCTAATATATTTAATTTTGTAATGAACAGAACATACTCATTTGAAATTAGGATTGTGATGTCTCTCCGTTAGAATCCTAGATTTATGTTAAATCCCCAACCCTTAGTATGAGGAAAGTAAGGGATAGATGGTAGCTTAGGATCTGCCCAACCATAGTCAGCATCTTGCAAGAGGATGAGGTTCTGAATAGGGAATGGGGGGGAGGGTACCAAGGTTATACAAGTGACACTCTGACGACACCAATGGTCCCCAGGGCTACAACCCCTGTCCCCTGGAGAAGATTTGCTCTCATAGAATTTCCTTTGGTTTGTGTCCTTGTCCTTTTGGGTTGTAAGTCTTTTATTTTTTTCTTGAATCAAAACTCGTAATGGGTAAGGTGGCCCCTTGAGGATCTGCTCTTCAACTTGTTAACAAGTTAGATTCTCTCTCTCTCCTCTACCTCTCTCTCCCTCCCATTTATCTCCCATCCCTCACACCTCTCTTTCCTTTTATCTGTCCCCTGTCTCTGTCTCTGTCTTCTTCCTATTCTATCTTCCCAATTCTCAATTCTTATTTTTAATTAAATTTCATTGACAAGGTGTTGTGTAAAGGGGGTACAGTTACATAAAAAGGTAGTGAGTACATTTCTTGTAATATCTGTTACACCATCCTTTTTCATTCCCTTCCTTAGATCAAATAGACATAAATACAATAGACAGTTACCAAAATCATAAACAGTAACCACATAGGGTACACCAAAGGAAATTCACCTAGAACATTAAATGTAATGACAACAGTAGAATCCTCCTGTGTCCTCTTGGAGTTATTTTTGTTTATCCTCATCTTATATATCTGTATACATAGCTGATGAGCTATTGTAATCCACTGATAGGTCTATCCTAGACCATTTTATGTTTGTTTAGTAGTTGTTCTGTTTTAGATACATAATGTAAAGTCACAGACCCACACGTGGAAATACCATTTGAAAAGAAGTTTGTTATTTTGCAGACCTGGTTTCTACTGTCTATGCTGAGCTTTTGAGGAACCCCCATACTGTTCTCCAAGGTGGTTGTACTAATTTGCACTCCCACCAACAGTGGAAAAGGGTTCCTCTTTCCCTGAATCCCCTCTAGCATTTGTTGTTGCCAGAGTTCAGAGTATAGGACATTCTAACTAGAGTGAGGTGGTATTCCAGGGTTGTTTTTATTTGCATTTCCTTTACTGCCAGGGATGTTGAACATTTCCTCATAGGTTTCTTTGCCATTTTTATTTCATCCCCTGTGAAGTCTCTCTTTAGCTCCTTTGCCCATTTAATAATTTATTTACTGGGTTTGGATGGGGTTAGTTTCTTGAGTTCTCTGTTGATGACACATATTAGGCCTTTGTCTGTTGCTGTGCTGGTGAAGATCATTTCCCATACAGTTGGCTGTCTTTCTAGTTTGGTGGCTATGTCTTTAGCTGTGCAGAAACTTTTTATTTTGTAGTAGTCCCATTTGTTGAGTCTTTCCCTTATCTGTTGTGCCCCTGAGACTATGTTCAGGAAGTTCCTTCCTGTGCCTATAAGTTCTAGTTTCTTTATGACTCTATCATTCAGTAGTTTCAGGGTTTCAGGTCTGATATTGAGGAACTTAATCTATTTTGACTTGATTGTGGTACATGGTGATAGATTAGGGTCCACTTCGAGTTTTCTACATGCGGCTGCATAGTTTTTCTGGCACCAGTGGTTGAAGAGGCTATGTTTTTTTCCATTGTATGTCCTTAGCTCCTTTGTTGAATATAAGCTGACTGTAAGAATGCGGCTTTATTTCTGGGTCTTCTATCCTATTCCATTGGTCTTCTGGTCTGCTTTTATGCCAGTAACAGGCTGTTTTACTTATGATGGCTCTAAAATAGAGCTTGAAGTCTGGTATTGTAATTCTTCTTGCACTGTTTCTTTTGCCTAGAATTGCTTTGGCTATCTAGGGCTTTTGCTGTTCCATATGAATTTATGGGTTGTTTTCTCTATTTCAGTGCAGAATGTAGCTGGGATTTTGATGGGGATGTACTGAATTTGTATAACATTTTGGGCAATATTGCCATTTTCACTATATTGATTCTGCCTACCCATGAGCATGGGGGGTCTTTCCATCTCCTGGGGTCCTCTTTGATTTCCCTTTTTAGATTTTTATAGTTCTCATTAATAGGTCTTTAGTTAGGTTAATCCCTAGCTAATTTATTCCTTTTTTAGCTATTGCAAATGGTATTATTTTCATAATTTCCATTTGATTGTATATTGCTGGTGTATAGAAAAGCTGCTGATCTTTGCGGGTTGATTTTGTATCCTGCTACTTTGCCAAAAAGGTTTATTAGGTCTAGGAGCTTGGGGACTGAGATTTTTGGTTCCTTCAGATATAAAATCATGTCATCTGTGAATAGGGATAGTTTGATTTCTTCTTTGCCAATGTGGATCCCTTTGATGTCTTCCTCTTGCCTTATTGCTATGCCTAGGTATTCCAGCACTATGTTGAAGGAAGACAGGAGAGTGAGCATACTTGTCTTGTTCCTGAGTTTAGGGGAAACGGTTTTAGTTTCTCCCCATTTAATATGATATTAGCAGTTGGTCTGTCGTATATGGCTTTTGTTGTTTGAAAGAATGTTCCCTTTATTCCTGTTCTCTCCAGGACTTTTAACATGTATGGGTGTTGTATTTTTTCAAAGGCTATTTGGGCATTAGCTGATATGATCATGTAGTTCTTGGTCTTAGCTCTGTTGACATGGTGAATTATAATTATTGATTTGCAGATGTTGAACTATCCTTGTGTCTGTGATATGAAGCCTACATTACCATGATGTATAATTTTTTTCATCAGTTTCTGGATCCTGTTAGCTAATATTTTGTTGAGGATCTTTGCATGTGTTCATTAGTAATATTGGTCTGTAATTCTCTTTTTTGGTTGGGTCTATGCCTGGTTTGGGTGTGAGTATGATATTAGCTTCATAGAATGAGTTTTGGATTTTTCCCTCTGTTTCTATTTCACAGAAGAGTTTGAGGAATATTGGTATTCGCTTCTCACTGAAGGTTTTATAGAATTGGTGAATCCATCCAGGCCTGGGCTTTTCTTTGTTGGAAGGCACTTGATTACATCCTGTATCTCGCTGTAGGTTATTGGTTTATTTAGTTGACTTATTTCTTCTTGATTCAGTTTGGGCAGTTTATACTTCTCAAAGAATTGCTCAATCTCGGTAAAAGTGAGGCAAGTTTCTGGAAATAGTTCCTTATAATCATTTGAATATCCTGTGTATTTGTTTTAACTTTTCTGGTGGAGTCTGTGATCTTACAGATATGAGTCTCTTCTCTTCTTTTTTTGTTAGTCTTGCAAGGGCTGTGTCAAGTTTATTTATTTTCTCAAAGAACCAGGTTTTAGTTTTATTTATTGGAATCATCTTTGGAATCGTCTTTCTATTCTCAATCAGAGTTATCTCTTCTTTAATCTTTTTTATCTCCCTCCTAGTCATTTTAGATTCAATTTTTTCTTGTTTCTCCACTAGTTTTAACTGCATTGTGAAGTTATTCACCTGATCTGATTCCATTCTGTTAATGGGTGTACTGAGGGCAATAATCTTCCCCCTCAGTACTGCCTTTGCTGTATCCCATAGGATTCTTTGTGATGTATTTTCATTGTCATTGTGGCTTAAGAACTCCTTAATTTCATCCTTAATTTGCTCTGTCACCTTAATGTTAGATAACAATGAGGGGTTTAGCCTCCAAGTATTTGTGTAATTTCTGTGGTACCCTTTGTTATTGAGGGCTAACTTGATTCCATTGTGGTCAGATAGAGTACATGGAATGATGTCAATACTCTTGTTTTTGCTGAGTCTCTTTTTGTGGACTATGATATGGTGTATTTTGGAGTATGTTCCATGGGCTACTGAGAAGAATGGGAATTGAGTCCCGGTAGGGTGAAATACTCTGTACAGATATGTCAGATTCATGTGTGATATGGTGCTACTTAGGTCTTTGCCTCCTTTGCTAATCCTCTGTGTGTTGGATCTGTCTCTTGGAGAGAGTGGAGTATTAAAGTCTCCCACTATGATTGTATTTTGGTCTATCTTGCTCTGCCATTCTGAAAGAATTTGACATATTTTGTTCAGTGAATATAAATTTATCATTGTGATGTCTTCTTCCTGGATTCTTACCTGTGTTAATATGTAGTGTCCTTCTTTATCTTTTTGAACTGATTATAATGAGAAGGCTAGCTTGTCTGACCTCAGGATGGCTACCCCTGCCATTCTGGTAGGTGTGTTTACTTGGACCCAGGTTCAGACAGATTCACAGCCAAATTTTATAAGGCCTTCAAAACAGAACTCACAACAATACTCTAAAACCAGGAACGAGATAAGGATATGTGCTTTCTCCACTCTTCTTCAATACAGTATTAAAAGCCCTATGTAGCACAATAAGCCAAGATGCAAACACAAAGGGGATACAAACAGGGAAAGTAGAAAACCCTCCCTTTTTGCACATGACATGAGCCTATATTTAAGGAATCCTTTAGACTCCACTCCCAAATTACTAGTGATGATTGAAATTTGGAAGAGTAGAATGGTATCAAACAAACTCACAAAAACCAGTAGCTTTTCTCTATGCTGACAATGAGATAGGAGAGGCTGAAATTAGGAAAGTAATTCCTTTTGTAATAGCCTCAAAAATGCCTATGATCCACTTAACCAAGGAAGTGAAGGACCTGTGCAATGAAAAAGCCTTCCACAAATTACAGCATCTATTCATGTTAAAAGCTCTAGAAAAATTAGAAATAGAAGGAACTTTCAATATCATACTAAATGGGGTAAAACTAAAACCATTTTCCCTAAAATCAAGAACAAGGCAAGGATGTCCATTCTGTCCACTGCTCTTCAATAGAATTCTGAATTTCTTAGCCAGAGCAATAAGGCAAGATAAGGATATTAAAGCTATCCACAGGGGGAGGAAAGATGGCACCGATAGAATAGGGAGGCACCCCGACTCGCTCCAATGGCATAGTGAGCTGGGAACTCCAACACCCAACACCCCATCAAGAACCCAGCAAAACCAGCAGCCAGAAGCAGTGGAGAAACACAGGAAAACAAAAAGGAGCAAAAAAGAAGAACCGAAAACCTACACGGAGCCGGAGATTCACCGGGGCACCCTCCCCCCACCAGCCGACCCTGGCCCAAACAGGGTCAGGCTGGGAAAGGGGAACCCGGCGATCAGCAGACAGGCTGCCAGGAGTGCAGAATTCATATAGCGGGAGACCCCATGGACACAAGGCAGGGTGCGGACCAAGACACACACCGGCAGTGACGAGAAGTCTGGGTCCACACTGGGTCCGGACAAGGGAACCCAGCACGGCAGAAATCGGGAACCAGGGAAGCCACCACGACACTTAGCCAACCCCTGGAGGGCCAACGGCTGCGCGGGACACACACACAAAGCAGCAAAAGTGAGTGCCCTCCCTCCCCCTCCCCCACCCCTGAGGGAACAAAAAAACCCCAAATCAGGCGGGAAGCTCCCATCAGGCGCGGGGAAGTCAGTTTAGCAGGGGAAGGGCCCAGCAGCACCAACACCCCACAGGTTCCTGAACTGGCAGAACCGGCCCCGCCCCTTTCCCAACAGGGGCCGGGAGATGGCTGGTTGTGCAAACCCCACCCGAGGCGCCTGGACCTCGCAGACTCTTACAACTAAAACCACAGGCGCTGGTGGGTAATACCAGCCCAGCAGGGTCACCTGAGCCTGATCACGTCCCCCACTCACAGCAGAGGTGAGGTCTGAAGGTGCCAAGCCACACCCGGACACTCGATCCCACTGGACCCCACACATACCGCCCCCCCCAACGGACTCGTGGGAGGGCGCAAGCACAACCCAACAACCCAGGACTTGCTCTGGGAGGCATATCCCGCTGAAGTGCCTGTTGCAGTGGACGCACAGCGCACAGGAGGGCGGGGCCCCCGGCGACAGCGCCCGCTCTGGTAGGCGTACCCTGCACTGATGGGCGGGGCCACAGCGGCAGCACCTGCTGCCTTAGACACGTCTACACAGGAGGGAGGGAGGAGCTACAAACCAAACCTGAGAAGCCATCCAGATCTCCAGATGCGCAAATCACAAAGAAACATAACTCAGTTCATCAAAGGGCAAGCCAACTCACCAGCTCCAAAAAGCAGATGGAGATGGAGACTAAAAAAGCAAATGAGGCCATGTTAACAGGAATGATCGAAAGCGTCAGAAATGAAATCAGAAAACAATTCCAGGAATTCAGAGCGGAAATCTGGAAGGACACCCAGGAAGCCAAGAAAGAAATGGAAGCAAAACTGGATACAATGCAAGCCTGCTTTAAAGAAATGGAAGCAAAAATGGATACAATGCAAGCTGCCTTTAAAGAACATCTCCACATCCTGAGAATTGAAATGCATGAAAAAATAGATTTAAAATACAACTCATTTTTTTTTTTTTGGCCAGTCCTGGGCCTTGGACTCAGGGCCTGAGCACTGTCCCTGGCTTCTTCCCGCTCAAGGCTAGCACTCTGCCACTTGAGCCACAGCGCCGCTTCTGGCCGTTTTCTGTATATGTGGTGCTGGGGAATCGAACCTAGGGCCTCGTGTATCCGAGGCAGGCACTCTTGCCACTAGGCTATATCCCCAGCCCCTAAAATACAACTCTTTAAAGGAAGAAATCTCCATGATCAGAGCTGATATGACAACCATAAATAGCTCTCTGACATCCATAAACTCCGCAATTGAAACCATAACACAAAGAGTAGACCATATAGAATCCAGAATCTCTCGCCTGGACGATGAAGCAGCTGACAACAACCAGAAAATGACCACACTCCAAGAAAAGGTGAAGCTTCAGGGAAGACTAATCCAGGAACTAATGGACAAAGACAAGAGATATAATCTGCGCATAATTGGAATAGAAGAAGGAGCTGAATACCAGAGCAGAGGGCTTAATCATGTTCTCAATAAAGTTATTGCAGAAAACTTCCCCAATCTCACAGGGGACCCCATCCAGGTAACCGAAGCCTATAGGACACCTGGCAGGCCAGACCCCAGGAAAGCCACCCCAAGGCTCATAATATTCAAGACTACAGACCTCAAGATTAAAGAGCAAATTCTGAATTCAGCCAAAGCGAAGAAGGAAACTTTATTCAATGGGAAGAGGATTCGAATAACATCCGACTTATCCACACAAACTTACCAAGCTCGAAGTGAGTGGAAGAACACCATCCAAGTACTCCAGAATAACAATTTACAACCTCGGATCAAATATCCAGCGAAATTGGAGTTTACATTCGAAGGGAGAACCAGATCTTTCCACACCAAAGAGGAGCTAAAGGAGTATGTGAATAAAAAACCAGCCCTACAGCGAATTCTAAGAGGGGAACCCCACCCAACAGAGATCGTAAAAGACACACAGAATCAGAAAGAAACTTCAATAGCCAAAGTCCAGCAGAAATACAAGCTCACTAAAGACAAGAAAAAAAAGAAGAAAAAACAGCCCACCAAGAAAATGGAAGGAGAAAAAACACCTTTATCCTTGATCTCTTTAAATATAAATGGTTTAAACTCCCCGATAAAGAGGAGCAGACTGGCAGAATGGATTCGCAAACAAAAAGTTGACATCTGCTGTCTACAAGAGACCCACCTTACAGCAAGGGACAAAAACAAGCTTCAAATGAAAGGATGGAGCAAGATCTACCAAGCAAACGCACCTACCAAAACGGCAGGTGTAGCCATTCTGATCTCAGACAAGCTGGACTTCTCTTTAAAGTCCACTCAAAAAGACAAAGAAGGACACTACATATTAATACAAGGAAAAATCCAGAATCAAGAAATCACGGTTATAAATGTATACTCACCAAACAAAGGAGGCCCGACATATGTCAAGCAAATTCTCAAAGAATTACAGAGCAAGGTAGACGCAAACACAGTCATAGTGGGTGACTTTAATACTCCCCTCTCTCCAAGAGACAGATCCAACACCCAGAAGATTAGTAAGGGAGCTGAGGACCTAAATAACACCATTTCCCAAATGGATCTAACAGACCTATATAGAACCTTCCACCCTACAGAGACCCAATACACCTTCTTTTCAGCAGCCCATGGATCATATTCCAAAATAGACCACGTCATAGCCCACACAAAGAACCTCAGCAAATACAAAAGTATTGACGTCATCCCATGTATTATATCTGATCACAGTGGATTAAAGGTAACCCTCAACAACAAAGGATACCAGAGAGGCTATGCACACTCTTGGAGGCTAAACCCCACGCTGCTATCCAACACTTGGGCCACAGATCAAATTAAAGATGAAATCAACGAATTCATAAGCCACAATGACAAAGAAAACACATCACAAAGAAACCTATGGGACACAGCTAAGTCAGTGCTGAGGGGCAAGATCATTGCACTCAGCACCCACATTAAAAGAAAGGAAGCAGAGCAGGTGAATAACCTCACGATGAAACTAAAACAACTGGAGAAACAAGAAATGACAGAATCTAAAACGACTAGGAGGGGAGAGATCACAAAGATTAAAGAAGAGATAAATCTGATTGAAAATAGAAAGACCATTCAACAAATAAATAAGACTAAAAGCTGGTTCTTTGAGAAAATAAACAAAATTGACAGACCCATTGCAAGACTTACAAAAAAAAGAAGAGAAGAGACTCATATTCGTAAAATCAGGGACTCCACAGGAAAAATTACAACAAGTACACACAATATTCAAACAATCATAAGGAGCTATTTCCAAAACCTCTACTCAGCAAAAAATAGTAATTTTACAGAAATGGATCAATTCTTAGAGAAGTACAAACTGCCCAAACTGAACCAAGAAGAAATAAATCAACTAAATAAACCAATAACTTATGGTGAGATACAGGAGGTAATCAAGAACCTCCCTACTAAGAAAAGCCCAGGCCCAGATGGATTCACCAACAAATTCTACAAAACCTTTAGTGAGGAGCTAATTCCAATACTCCTCAAACTCTTCCGCGAAATAGAAACGGAGGGAGAAATCCCAAACTCATTCTACGAAGCTAATATCATACTCATTCCCAAACCAGGCAAAGATCCAACAAAAAAAGAGAACTACAGACCAATATCACTAATGAACACAGATGCAAAGCTCCTCAATAAAATATTAGCAAATAGGATCCAGAAACTGATCAAGAATATCATACATCATGACCAAGTAGGCTTCATCCCTCAGTCACAAGGATGGTTCAACATCCGTAAATCAATCAACGCAATTCACCACATAAACAGGACTAAAATCAAGAATCACATTGTTATCTCAGTCGATGCCCAAAAAGCCTTTGACAAAATACAACATCCATACCTATTAAAAGCTTTGGAGAGAACAGGAATAGATGGAACATTCCTGAAAACAATAAAAGCCATATACAACAGACCAACTGTTAATATCATATTAAATGGAGAGAAACTTAAATCATTCCCTCTAAACTCAGGAACAAGACAAGGATGCCCACTCTCCCCACTTCTGTTCAACATAGTGCTGGAATCCCTAGCCATAGCAATAAGGCAAGAGGAGGACATCAAAGGGATCCACATCGGCAAGGAAGAAATCAAGTTATCCCTATTCGCAGATGACATGATCTTATATCTGATGGACCCAAAAAACTCAGTCCCCAAACTCCTACACCTAATAAACCCATTTGGCAAAGTAGCAGGATAAAAAATAAACCCACAAAAGTCAGCAGCTTTTCTGTACACCAGCAATAGACAAACAGAAAAGGAAATTATGGAAACAATTCCATTTACAGTAGCCAAAAAAAGAATAAAGTACCTAGGGATCAACTTAACCAAGGACGTGACGGAACTATTCAATGAAAACTACAAAAATTTAATAAGGGAAATCAAAGAAGACACAAGGAGATGGAAAGACCTCCCATGCTCATGGGTAGGCAGAATCAATATAGTGAAAATGACCATATTGCCTAAATTGTTATACAAATTCAATGCAATGCCTATCAAAATCCCAGCCACATTCTTCACTGAAATAGAGAAACCAATCCATAAATTCATATGGAACAGCAAAAGACCTAGAATAGCCAAAGCAATTCTAGGCAAAAAAAGCAGTGCAGGAGGTATTACAATACCTGACTTCAAGCTCTACTACAAGGCCATCATAACAAAAACAGCATGGTTTTGGTATAAAAACAGATCGGAAGACCAATGGATTAGAACTGAAGACCCAGAAATAAAACCGCACTCTTACAGCCAACTGATATTCGACAAAGGAGCTAAAGACATACAATGGAATAAACATAGCCTCTTCAACTACTGGTGCTGGGAGAACTGGGCAGCTATATGCAGAAAACTCAAAGTAGACCCAAGCCTATCACCATGCACCAAGATCAACTCAAAATGGATCAAGGACCTCAACATCAGACCTGAATCCTTGAAACTACTGAAGGACAGAGTAGGAAAGACACTAGAACTTATAGGCACAGGAAGGAACTTCCTGAATAGAGTCCCAGGGGCACAACAAATAGGAGAAAGACTCGACAAATGGGACTACTACAAATTAAAAAGTTTCTGCACAGCTAAGGACATAGCCACCAAAATAGAAAGACAGCCAACGATATGGGAAAGGATATTTACCAGCACAGCAACAGACAAAGGCCTGATATCGGTCATCTACAGAGAACTCAAGAAACTAAGCCCCTCCAAGTCCAATAAACCTATTAGGAAATGGGCAAAAGAGCTAAAGAGAGTCTTCACAAGAGAAGATATAAAAATGGCAATGAAACATATGAGGAAATGCTCAACATCCCTGCTAGTAAAGGAAATGCAAATAAAAACAACCCTGAGATACCACCTCACCCCAGTTAGAATGGCCTATACTCTGAACTCAGGAAAAAACAAATGCTGGAGGGGCTGTGGGGAAAGAGGAACCCTTCTCCATTGTTGGTGGGAGTGCAAATTAGTACAACCACTTTGGAGAACAGTATGGAGGTTTCTCAAAAAGCTCAATATAGACCTACCCTATGACCCAGCCATACCACTCCTAGGCATCTATCCTAAACAGCAAAACCCAAGATATCAAAAAGACCTTTGTACTTCCATGTTTATCGCGGCACAATTCACAATAGCTAAAATATGGAAACAACCCAGATGCCCCTCCACAGACGAATGGATCCAAAAAATATGGTATTTATACACAATGGAATACTACATAGCAATTAGGAATGGTGAAATACTGTTATTCGCAGGGAAATGGACAGAACTCGAACAAATAATGTTGAGTGAGACAAGCCTAGAACACAGAAAACAAAGGGGCATGATCTCCCTGATATATGACTGTTAAGAAAGGGAGACGGAGAGACAGTAGAGACCAAGTCTGTGAATAGTGTATATGTTCTTGATACATTGTATATTGCATATATGTCAACCTGACCTAGACAAGGGATAGAAAAACAGGTCGTAAGATATCATAAGAAATGTACACACTGCCCTACTATGTAACTGCACCCTCTTTGCACAACACCTTGTAAAAAAATTTATGTCCAATTAATTAAAAAAAAAAGAAAAAAAAAAGCTATCCACATAGGGAAAGAAATTTGACTATCCTTGTTTAAAGATGACATGATCTTATATCTGAAGGATCCTGAAAAGTCCACTCCCAAACCCCTAGAACTAATCCACTGCCTCAGCTATTTGGCAGGATGTAAAATTAACCTACAAAAATCAGTAGACTTTCTGTATGCTATCAAAGTAAAAGGAGAAAGAGAAAATCATTAAATCATTTTTTAGAGCCTAAGAAAATCTGACCTGACCAATGATGTAAAAGATCTATTTAGTGAAATCTGTAAACACCTAAACATAGAACTCAAAGAGGAAAACCAGGAAATGGAAAGATTTTCCATGTTCTTGGAGGGGTATAATCAATATTGTCAAAATGGCCACAGTGCAAAAAATGATATACAAATTCAAATCAATCCCCATAAGTCCTTACCATGTTCTTCACTGAAAAAGAGGAAAAAAGTCAGGAAAACCACATCAAATAATGAAAGAGGCAAAATAGGCAAAGCAATTTGAGGCAAAAGAAACAATTACAGATAGTATCATAATAACAAATTTCAAGCTTTACTATAAAGCCATAATAACAAGATACAAAAACACAACTGCCCAACAATAAATGAATTATACCTATATTCAAAACATTTTCATACAACCAACAAAAAGCAAAAAATAATGGCATTCATAGGAAAATGGTTTGAACTAGAACAATTCATGTTGAGCGAGATAAGCCAAGATCAGAGAGAAAATTGGCACGTGTTGTACTTGATACTCAGAAATTATATTTAAAATGCAGTGGGATATGACAAAGTATATAGGATTTTAGACACAAATATGCACAAAGACCAAAAGAAGATAGTCTTAGGAGATAATCACCAGTCTGTAACATTAAAGGACCTCTTCATATTTCTATAAAATAATATACAGAATGAAATGAAATCCAAAGTTAAAGAAATAAGGGAATTTTTCTTAATTTGTCTTTGTGTTTTCAGAAGACACTGTATCCTTTACCTCATTTATGTTGTGTACTGGTGCACATCTGAGGAAAGCTGATAGGAAGGTACAGAATCAGTGGAAAACCGGTGGAAAAAGTGCAACATAGACCACCAGATGCACTGGGAAATTGATGAACTTGAACCAGTTAACTTGTGGGCAGCGATGGGAAGAGGGGAATAGGAGCACATGAGGAAACAGATGATACTAAGTCAAAGGAAATGTTCTTATTATCTGACTAGTGTAAAGGTAACCCCACTGAATATCATCTCTAAAACAGCAACAAAGTAGTTAAAAAAGAAATAAATGCTTTACAAATAAACTAAGATTATTTTTACATATTTACCCATACCCTTGTCTTCTCTGGAACAGGTTTTGTCAGTAGGTTTAGATGTCCTTGGCCGCTCTGATGATATACTCATCTCACTTCTCTCAGGGGAAGATATGTAGAACCCTTGAATCCAATCGAGGAATATTGACCCTGATAAGAGAATTTCGATGCCTTCTGAACCTAACAACTCCAGGACAAAGTATAATGAAGATGACTGCCTTGAGAGGAAAGTTGTAAGTTGACCTTCTCTCCTATGGACCAAAAATGATGGACATAGAATCAGAAAGTCAAATTAGTGAAGAACACAACAGGTACATTTATGTTGTTTCTGATGGTTCTCTTTTCTCCAGGTGTTGCAAATGAAACAGAGTTGCATCTGGTTGTTAATATTTATTTGTTTATATTACATAAAAACAAAAAAAATCTTTTACTTGCCAGTGGTTCCTATTTGTAATCCTAGGTATTCGAGAAGTTGACATCTGAGGATGTCAGTTCAAAGCAAATTCTGGCAAAAATTGACTTGAACTCAAAGCATGATCACTGTTCCTAGGTATTTTTGCTCAAGTGTTCTATCACTTGAACTACAGTGTTTTTGTGGGTTTTGATTTGTTTTTGTGCTAAACTGAAGGGCGCCATGGGTTTTCCTTCCTGGGGAAAAGTTCTAACTCCTGAAGATACTTTTAAGACTATAAGTTATAATCTTGGAGGTGGTGCAAAGATGAAAATAGAGGCACATGGTCAAAATATGAGATTCTTCTCTTTGTTCAACTTGAACCAAGATCAGATCCCATGACATCTTGATCATAATATCAAAAAAGTACCAAAAATAATTTTATCTTTTACAGTCTTTAAAACTGAGCTGCATTTGGCATAGGAGAGTGTATCTTTTTTCAGTATGCTCATTCTCTTAATTTTTACTTTATGTGCAACTAGTGAGGCTTGAACTCAAGGCCAGGGTATAGTCCTTTGTCTGTCTCCACTTAAGGCTGGAAGAACAGGAGGTGTTTGTATTTGTGTAGTTTTAAAGAAATGATATATCTGAATTCACAATAACCAAATTGTGGAAACAGTCCAAATGCTCCACTACAAAATCTGCATCAAGGTACATATTCACAATGGAATTTTACATATTCATTAGAGAGAACAATAGATCAATTGCAGGGAAATATTGTAACTGTGTCCATACATAGTCATGTCAAAATTATGCCTAGGCAACCAATCCAAGGAAGCCTCATGAGGACAATTCTCCCACATTTCACAGTCAGACTCAGAATCTGAGTAATTAAAGGAGAGAAACCATAGCCAAGCAATGAAGTCTTCTCGGTATTTGGAAGGGTTAACTGCGTTGACAAAATCTGTGAATCCAGAAACATCTGAGCGATGGTATGAAAAAATGAGAGGGACATGGAATGAACCTAGAGTGAAATACTTCCTTCTTGTAGTTAATTCCCACTGTGAGTTCAATATGCAAACTTTGCCTTTTATTAAAATTTTCTCAACACTCATCATTAAATATAGTAGCGATTCATTATCTCCATATATGACAAAAACATTTGCTGAAGATTTGTTTATCTGGTTGTAACGTGCCATGATTTTGAAGATATATGACACAGCATGGTTTGGAATCACTATCTCAAAGGCTACACAGACTCTGTTCTTTGCCATCTCTTCTTTCAACAAAGGAAGAATCCACAAGCCCTTCTCATCTTCTAAGGTAAACAGTCCCACCCAGTTCCAGCTGAAGTGAAGCAATAAAATCATGGCAGTGTCCATAGATCTGTCCTATGGGGCCATCTGACAGAGGCCAAGGAAATTGTTATGGTCACTCAACGCATGATCAAAAGGTCCAAAGGTAAGTTACAGGGAATAAAAATTGGACAGTACATGAATGCGAAGGTGTAAAACCATCACAATCTCAGACATGATGTATATTAAATACAAATTAGAAGTATGTGAAAAGAAGATTTTACTTTTAGTCTGAACAAAATGAATTATAAATTATTTTTAATTATTGTACATTATTGATTACTTTATACAATGCTTCTTGGTCTTTGTCACTGTTTCAATCAGCTCCTGTCATCCATATCAACTCCATCACCTTACTTTCCTAGTTTCAGTTCACGTATGTACATTGGATCTTATGTTATAATTGTTCACTGTTTGACTCCTATTCCTTTGCCCCTTTCCACATGCCTTGAACACATACCCCTGTTAGACAAGATATGCTTCAGCTTTCTGGTGTTCATTTTTAAAATACTGTCTGTTAGTTGATCAAAGAACTTACATCATGAAATTCTATCATTTTTAACATAGATTGTGAGATTGGCCATGTATATATGTACAAATATTTGTTCCATACATCACATTTTCTTTGAGTACATACTCCTTGATATCACAATATTTGAGAGGTTCATAAGTCCAGTCTTTTCCTATCATTCTCTTCTAACACCCAAAATGTCACCAAATTAAACATTTGTTAATATTCCTGTAATGCTCCCACGGTCACCTGTGGAAACCTATAGAGATTCAGCAGTGCCCCAATCTGGGCAGATATTATTCCTGATGGTCCTGTAAGTACTGCTGTAGCCTTGTTGTCTCTCATACAGTTGTAGTTTGGAGTCTTTTACTCCCCAAATATGCAAATGAAGGGATTTGTAAATGGTGTACAAGTTCCATATCGAACAACATATATGTCAAATCCCAGAGTCAAGTTATGCAAAATATCAGGGTGTTTGTTGATCTCTTCAATAGCAAAAGCCAAAGCCAAAACAAACTGGTAGTTCATGAAGATAAATCTGCATAATGAGCATAGAAATTCAGGAGAAGTTTTGATTTTGATGGATTAAATGCTTGTTTGGCTGCTACTGCATATATATGTATTGGAGCTAGGAAAGGCAAGGAGAATATCAAAATGGAGAGACAAAGGATGAAAGAAAAACCAATTCAACAGCAATACTTATAAAAGTAGATGGGATAAAACAACTGTAAAACTCATAGAGAGAGGGATATTGGGAGGGGGAAAGCAGGGGAAAAAATGAGTGAGGAGGTAACAAGGTGGATAAGAAATGTACACACTGCCTTATGTATAAAACTGTAACCCCTCTGTACATCACTTTAACAATAAAGAAATAAATTTGAAATAAAATGTTTGTTTTAATAAGTAATGACAGAATTTTAAATTTCCTATGTACACAGGATATAAATATAAAATAAACAGAAAATTTTAATCAATTTTTTCACCATGACATTTAGATTACCTTGCAAAGGTATCTTCCAGATGTGAGTTTAAAGGATAAAGGCATAAAGATATTCCAAGACAAGCTTAGTTAAGAGAATATATCTCCATAAGAGCTGTACTACAATAATGCTAAAGTCTTTTAATCCTTTGCACAGAGGCCATGAATGAACAATAAATATATAAAAATATGCAATGCTTATTATTAAGTAGCTATAAAAGCAAGCTGAGGATGTTCTAATATTTTAAATGCCATATCTTACACATAATTCTTATAAAGCGAGACACATGTTTAATACAACTATGTCTACTAATGACTACTGAACCACGTAAAATTGGATGTTCAATATCACAGTCAATGAGAGGAATACAATGCCATTTCTTTATTCATTTGTTTGTCTTCAATATTTTATCTTTAAATATTCAATTAAAAATTTCATTAGAAATAAATGAAAATATTTAATCCTCACATTTCTGTACATTTTCTTATGTATATATGATCATATACCTCTGTTACTTGTGTGTGCATTTTCTCTTTTACTTTCATCCTCATCATCCTGGATAGTTGTCATCATTCCATAATAGCTTGTTGTAATCTATTTAAGCCTCCTAAGTACAAGAAAACATATAGCAGTCAAATGAAAACTCATGGCCCAAACATATTACTACTGAACTCACATAATAACCACTGAGAACTCTAAAAGGACAGGAAGTGGAAGAAACTTCAGTAAACCTAGAGACACACTACATAATGTCTATAGGAAGATGTGATCTGTCAACACTGACTGGGAATAGAAATACAGGAAATTCTATCAAGAGGAGGCAGAATAGCTGAATGAATAAAAAAACACTAGACAAAGCATAGGTTGATTCTAAGAAACTTACTTCAGTGCCAATGGCCCCCCAATTTAACAGAGATAAACACTAAACAAGAAGGTTAATTGCATAAGAGCAGTGAAACCTGTGTAAAGGCTATGGTAGCTTAGCACCTACCTTCACTATAGAATTTAAAGATCCTGCTCAAGAAAAGTAGCAATGGGAGTGAACAACTGAACTAGTCACAGTGAGATGCAGAGAAAATTCACCATAGGAGGGGAAATTCTGAAGCAACACTGGAATCATGATTGCCATACTAAGAACATGTCCCTCTTGGAGAACAGCATCTGGCTGGCAACCTCTTTCCCAACTAAGAAATGTACCATTTCTGGAATGTGACAAAGAGACCACCTAAGCACCTGGATGAAAACAAATGGATTAGATAATTCATCTTTTCTCTATAATTTAGAAGCTACAAACAGGCCTTAAAACCCAGCTATTTCTCAGTTATTCTAAGAGTGGGAGTCAGGGTAACAACCACACTCCCATATTAGGAAGGCTTCAGAATTCAATTGTATCCCAGCCCCCTGCACTCAAACGGTGGAGAAACAAACATGTATTAAACATCACAGACATCTCCTGTGAACTAACCTACTCCACCAGTGCTACCTTGACCATGACTATAAGGATAGCGCCAAATCTCAACAACAAAAGAAGAAACTCCACTAACTACTGTATAAAAATTAAGAAACCTTGTCATATCAGTGGATGTAGATTTGCATCAAATGGCTCACCTTCGGATTTCCAATTGCAGTGGCCCCCTTACCTACAAGAAAGACTTTGGGGATAAATAGTACTACCTGTAGTCTGTAGCATGCATAAAATTTTACTAACCAGACCATAGTTCTCTTCATATCTGTAGGTAACAAAAATATCCATTGACTGAAACTATAATACTCAATGTGTCTATATTAGCAGACAGAGAGAGAGAGAGAAAGAGAGAGAAAGAGAGAGAGAGAGCGATCAGACCATGGATACTGTCCTTGAGCTTTTGTGCTTTAGGTCAGCACTCTGCCAACTTGAGCCACTCCCAGCTTTTGGCTGGATAATTGGAGATAAAAGTCTTACAGATGTTCATGACCAGGCTGGCTTGAAATCTCTATCTTCAGATATTTTCAAGTAGTTAGGATTATGATTGTGAGCCACTAGCCTACAATAAGAATGTTTAAGCAGTGACCTCAAATTTAACTGTTACCAAAGAAAACTTCTCAGAGCACTAGCTTGTGGGGAAAGAAATATTTCTGCAGCCTTCTAGTACAAAACTCATGCTACTGACTCAGGTGTTTGTAATCACTTTATCCTCTGCAATGACAGCTGGGATTGCGAAAATATAGGTTTTCTGGAATAAAGTGAAGAAATTGTATCCCTGGAAAGAAGAAGCTACATTGAAGGAAATCAGAGTCCTCTCCTATGAGCAGGCAGAATATTACTCAACAGTAGATGCAAAATAAAATCATGAAATGAAGCTGTTTCAGGTGCAATAGGAATTGGAAGTCAGGGTACAGAAGACAAATAATATTGATGTGTGCACCCAAGTTCACTCAGCTGTTGCCCATACTGAGAACAAAAACAGGTCATGGGCATAAAATACTGACTCACTTACGGCTTGTTCTCTTGTTGCCTAGAAGCATCACTGTTACTTCTATCAGTTTCCAAAGTATAGAGAGGAAAAAACCCAGCAATCATCACATCTCCAACCATGTGGACCTGGTGCTTCATTGTGGAAATGCAGCTAGTGCTAGCCAAGGACCTGACAGGGAGAGGCAACTGGAGAGGAAGGAATATGAAAGTTAAAGACACATTCCTGAAACATTTGCCAAGCTGAAATTCTGGCTGGAAGTTATGCCCATAGGGTTAGGTGTATATATTTTTGTATGTGTGTCTTCTTATTCACAGATGTACACTATAAGCCACCTTCTTTCATTGATGCCTTTTGTGAGTACTTAAGAAAAATGTGTAACACTCTTCCCTGGGGCTCTGCATCTGAATATTTCAATCCAGGAGAAAAACATGGATTGGAAAACATGTATGCAGATTCTCCTTCTTCATCTCAGGCACCATGATTCTCCCCAAGATGACAGATATTGATGCTCCAGGGATGAAGTTACTTGCATATATTTGGTCCAATATCTGTCTTAAGAAACTATTTGCCTTAAATCCATTCAGGATGATGAAATTGGATTGCATCAAAGGATGCCAGGTCAGGGGCGACAGAATATGCCCAGAAAAACAATGTATGCTAGTGAGATATCAGCCAGTTATTATGGCATCACACCCAGAGAATCTCTTCACACACCAATGCCCATAATAGATACAGAACGTCACTGGTTGACCCAAGCAGGTTTCAAGTGCGGAGACCTCTACAATTGCATTCCTTCACTATTGTCGAACAAAACAATAATAAGTCAAGGTCAATGCAGAAGTTGATTTGCACCTTTGCATTCTTAACTTTCAACTTCAAAATGCTCATTTTTACTCAGCACTCAACATGCTAACATAGATCAAGATTGTTTCCCCATGATGCACTGGTCTGAGAACATGTGGTAATGGAGAGAACACTTCTCTATCACAAGGCTCAATGGACACCAAAATCAACTCTATGTTTTTTGCTTGTCAAAATATAGTAGAACGAAATTCCATGCACAGACCTCAAAGGCCCTGGAGAAGAGAGCTAATTCAAGAGCAGTGAAGGTATTCTGTATAAGGCTCCAGTGTTGGATATACATTATACTGATCATCATGCACTGGGAATCTGAAATTATGCATCACAGTATAAAAGAAGGACTAAACATATGTACTTTTAAAGTAGCAGAAGGAAAAAAAAACGTTCCTAATGATGTTGCAACTCATCTATTATACTTGCATACTCATTATATTACACAGGATTTTATCACTTATTTTTTATGTTCTCAGTAAAACATGATAGCTGTCCAAAGCGTTTATTTAGACACATTATACGTATGCATGCAGTGGACCATAATCTCACAAGGTAGTGGCACTGATTCATATCATACATTTATTTATACTTTTATGATGAATTTACAGACTGATTTCCATCATGGATGGATAAAATTATCACTAACCCCATCAGATAGAAGTCTTCCACTCATACTAGAATCGGAGTTTTGTATTTTTATGTACTTTATTTCATAAGTTTGAAGATTGTTTTAAATTTTTACTCTCAGCTCTAGTTTCTTAGGATATGTTTTCATCGCATTTATTCAATTTACACTCACTGATATTCTTGAATATGTGCTTTAAATCTTTTGCACGCTTTGGAATACTCATCAGTTTATAGATAAAATCTTTTCAAATACTGTATTTTCTCCATCTGGTTTTCCCCAATACACAAATTGCACAAATAGTTGTTCATTTTATGGAGTCTATTATTTTCTTCTGATTTTTGGTGGCACTAAGGTGTGAGCTTAGATCCTCATTGTCCTTAGAAATTGCTCAATCCTTCAAGCTATATGCTTACCACTTTTGCATTTAGTTTTATTTTCAAAGAAATCTAGCTCTCTTGTGCAGGCAGATTTCAGGTCCCACTTCAGGTTAGTGAGTATCTGGGGAAAAAGGTGTGTATTAGCTATCCAAACTTTGTATTTTTAATTTTTTTCTCAGTGATACACTTGATATATTTATTTTATCTGCTTTTAAATTTAGGCTCATTTTATATTACCTGAATTTCATATACTAGAAAGTTTACACAGTTATTTCTAGAAATTACATTTCTCTGTTTAAATTCTTTTCATTAACTTGCATTTTGTACACATATTTTAATAGTTTCCTTTATTTAAAATAGCTATTTTATTATATTGGTAATTCCAATCTTTGGGATATCTATGGCTCTACTACTGCTTTCTTAGTTATATGCCACATTTACCTATGTATATGACATTGTAAATTTACTCTGGCCCTGGGGTTCAAAGACGTCTGGAAACTGAGATAGACATGTTTTCTTCAGATAAAATACATTTCTCCAATTTTAGACAGGAAGAAAGAAGGAATACTCACATATTTTCATCGTAGATGGAGTTGGAATGGAGACTGGGTTATCATTTTAGGTTGGTCCAGCTCTCTTCCGGTCAGTGGTGTATTGAGGATGAGCCCAGTAGTATTCATTTCATACTTACCCACTTCTGACTTGAGATCTATTCATCAATAGAAGACTATGGAACTCTCCCTCCAGTTGTCCAACCTTGAGGGTTGTAAATGTCAAAGCAGGGGCAGGATTCACATCAAAACTGCTCTGAGACAAGAACTTTGTAACTATGGATACGTTACTTCAGAGGATTCTAAGAGGCAGTCCTGGGAAGGGGTGAATGCTGATGTCATAATGGTTACTACCTTCTCTCAACTGCTTTCAGCGCCCACTCTATACCTTCACTATGGTGTTCTCAGCTCAAATAATATAAATATTTTCTGTGTCAGTCCATATTACTCTTTTTCTGATAAGAGTATGATAAAGAAATAATAGTAGATTGAAGATAGCTGAAGTAACCAGTGAGACTATTTTAATAAAATTATTCTACCTGAAACTATACTATAGTCATGACCCAACAATATAATCTCTTTACAGAAAGTGGCCAGAAATAAAATTTCTCCTCTAGCCAAGATGAAAGACATGGAATAAACTCTGGGAACATTAGAAAATGAAGCAAACAATCAGGAAGATAAAGGAAAAGAATAAGAACTGTAAGAATGGTAACAATGGAAATGGTAGTCTGAATTTGGAGGGATAATGGTGGGGTGCTTTACATATTTTATTCACAACTGTCCTCTGAAATGGCTAATGATAGAACAGATCCCACAACTTTCTAAAACAGGGAAATATATACTTGAAAACAGATATTTATCCTCTGTTTATAAGGAATCAGACATTAGTCAAGGTAAAAATTCATCTAGACCCATCACCACCATATCACATTTTAAGGATGAAGGCGATTGGCATGTCATTACTTTACACTATTTGACTAATCTGGAGACAAAACCCATAATCATTAAAATGTTATTTTGGAAATGCTGATGAATATGTTGCATGAAATGACAACTTATTTATATTCCTAATGTAAATCATTCTATTTGCTAGCATTGGTTCTCTTATAGCTTCTTAGGAATGAAGTCTGCAAGACAGGTGCTCATAATTTGCATTTATAATCCTAGCTACCCAAGAAGGGGAGATCTAAAGACAAAAGTTCAAGGAATATTGGGTAAGGAAAGTCCACAAAAGTCTTGAACCACCAAAAATCCAGAAGTGGAGTGGTGACACAAATGGTAGAGCACCAGAACGATTAACCAAAAATGTTAAGGGGCAACTCTTAGATCTTAATTGAAAGCACTTGTACTGGTACCAAAAAATGAATTTTACTACTGAGTATACTGAATGTAATATTTGTGTTCCATTGGGCATATATGCCTCATATGCTCTAATAACATTAAGTCATTACTTATTTTTAAATGAGAGATAATAGTTGTATTATCAAAGCAGTTTCTCTGAAAGCAATCTTGAAAGAACTTTTAACTGAACACCTGATCTTAATTCTGAGTTAGTGTCTATCAATTATAAAGGCAAAAATATTGAAAGAAATTTAGATATTCTTATGACAAAGGGAAGGCATAGCATTCAAAAGAACCACTCATTTTTCAACAATAATCCATTAAGTAGAGTGATGGAAGATAGAGCTCTCTGCATTACATGTGCCTGTTATTAAAATGTTCAAGCTTTTCCCATTAGATTTTTCCCTTTTTAAAAACTCGAACTGCTAAGTAATTGTAGAAAGTGTTTACAGTTCCAGAAATGTGTTGGGAATACAATGCTTCTATGAAAAATGTCACCTTTCCTTTATTCATCCGCAATTGCCCCTCCCATCCCTAGCTACAAGTTACATAGTGTGCCTTGAATACAATGAACTGGTCACCTTTGTACTCTACATATGTCTGCCTCCCTTTGGCCCCTCAACATGTCTCCATTTCCTGATACCAATTATGTTTAACTGAACTTCAGATTTTCAGATGAGATATGCCTTTGGTTTCATCCCACAAGTATAACAACCTCTAGTCAGTTTGTGTGTAAATGCATCAAACCCTGTATTTTTTAACATATTTCATTGCATTCTAGATCTGACTTCCACTTTTGAGAGCAAACGTGTGTTATTTCTTTCTTCCTCATCCTCGCTTGCCTCACTTTATATGAATATATACAGCACTGTGTATTCTGTGGCCCAGGCTCTGCATGAGCTGCTTCTTCATCAAACAGAAGTACCAATAATGGGAAATAGGAAAGGGATGGTGCCTTCCCCTACACAGATAAGGCCTTCTGTTTTGGATGGTACACACCATGAGGAAAGCCACTTCCTAAATGTTTTTTTTTAATTGTATGAAATGAAATATTTTTCCAAAACCCAAGAAATTATACTTGTTTAAATGTCTGTGAGGAACACTATAAGGAAATGTAGGCCAGGAGCAAGGACAAAATATATTCCATGTTTCTATATATTCTTTTAGTTACAAATAACCTCAACATGCTCATAGTTAATGTTTTGAAAACTGTAGGTTTACCTTTTCTCTATGAGTTTATTAAGCAAGAGCAAAATGAGACCTGGTAAAACAGAATTATCCATAATTTGCCTAAGTGCTCTAGCTTAGTTCTGCTTTACATATTATAATTATATTAACCTGAAACTATAGGCATTCATAAAATTTATTATTGTGGAAAAATGTATCTAGGCAACTGAGAATTCTCTCACTCATGACTATTTACATGGAAATTCTCTCACTCATGACTATTTACATGGAATCAGTTTCTGCTGAAAAGAAGCCTTCTACTTCTTTGCTGAGTGACCAAGATTTTAAAAAGATTGCTTTTACTCCTCCATAGTTTTTTTTTTTTTTTTTCTGGGATAGTTCATTAGATCTCTCTGCTACACTCACATTTAAATTTTGAAGCAAAAATTAAAGTCAGTGAAGAGGTTTACTTAGTTCAGGTTTTCAGTGTTAACCCTGGGATGTTTTTCACCATCAGATGGTGTATCTCTTTCAGCTTCAACCTTTTCTGAAGAACATCCAGTTTCACAATCCTGCTGGAGATGAAGTCATTTTGCATGAGAAAAAGACATTGGGGGCAGAGTATGACATTTTGAACATTTAGAATTTTCCAGAACATCTTCAACTTGAAGTGAATGTAGGAAAGTTTTCCCCAAATACTCTGTATGGCCATCAACTGTCTTTTTCTGAAGATATGATAGAGTGGGCCATAGAATCTATTTCCAGCTTAAGAAATTGTATTAACTGACTCTTACATACAAAGGGAACAGACGAATTTAACAGGGATAGGAAATGTTGACCCATGCCTATAATCCTATCCTTTCAGAAGGCTGATGTCCTCAGATTTACCATTACAGGTCAATTTAAAGCCCAGTGGAAAGAATATTCTTTGAGGAACTTATCTCAATTAACCACCAAAAAGTCAAATGGAGCTGTGGGTCAAGTGGTAGAGTGATAACCTTCAGGAAAAATAAATGTTCCAGGACAGTGTCCAGACTCTAATTTCAAACCACAGGATTAGCACCCAAAAAACAGTTAAAAGTGTTTCTAAATGTTTACTTAGAATGTCATCATAAAATATAAATGGCATTTTTCTTAGCAGGTTTCTATACTCAGACAATGTACCGGAGGAGTCAATCACTAGAAGTGTTTGAAAGGTATATCTGGCTTCGTTCTGTGGATGTTTTCTTCAATGGTTAGTTGTCGTGCTACTTAAACCTCTTTGGTGAGAGGAATCAGTAGACTATGTGAGAAGAAGACTCTCACATTATGGCCACTGGGAAAAGAAGAAAATATGATGGGCCTGGAGTTCATATAACACTATAAAAGTGAGGTCTGGGCTTTACATACAGCCTACTTTCAGAAACATACAGAAAAGTGCAAGTGTTACTATCTACAATATTGGATGAGGAGTTGAAGGGGGCAAACAAGGCTGAGAATCATGATGGCAGCATGAAGGGTTCAGAAAACTTTGTTAGAAAATTAGAAATGGCAAGGAATAATTTAGCAATAGTTATTATGGGTAAAACATTTTCAATTAGATTAAAATAGAGTGTGGGAATGTCTGTGAGAGCATGAACTAACAAAAAATTAAATAGAGATGATACCTGGTAATAATTGGGAAGGGTTTTTTATGCTTTTAAATATTGACATGGTAGAACTATCTTTATGTAGGGACTTCCTAATTTGTTTTTAAGTACTGAAAAGTTACTCATGGCTGTTGTACTTCCTCATCAGATATGGAGCAGTGTATGAAACGGCCAGATCATCAGTATGCCAACACATAGAGAAACCAGTGCCTCCTAAGAGGTGGAAGTTTTCTGGCTTATGGAGAGCCCTTGGGGATGGCCTTGACCTGCATGGCTCTTTGCTTATCTATACTCACAGCAGTTGTTCTTGGGGTCATTGTGATACATCACAACACCCCCCATTGTTAAGGCTAATAACCAGGCTCTCAGTAACAACCTGCTCAGTTCCCTCATTTCCTGTTTTCTCTGTTCCTTGTTCTTTATTGGCTGACTCAACACACTCACCTGCTTTCTGCAGCAAACCAAATTTGGAGTTGCATTCACTCTAGCTGTTTCTGCTGTGTTGGCCAAAACTGTAACTGTGGTTCTGGCCTTCAAGGTCACTTCTCCAGGGAGAAGGATGAGGTGGCAGCTGTATCAGGGGCTCCTAATTTCATCATTCCCATCGGCACCCTGATCCAGGTGACTCTGTGGACTCTGACTGGGAACCTCTTCATTGAACCTCTCTTCATTGACACAGATGCACATTCTGAACATGGCCACCTCTTCAAGTACTCACTACTTTCTCACTACTTTCTACTGTGTCTTGGGATACCTGGGCTCCCTGGCCCCGGCCAGCTTCACCGTGTCTTTCCTGGCCAGGAACCTGCCTGACACCTTCAATGAAGCAAAGTTCTTGACTTTCAGCATGCTGGGGTTCTGCAGTGTGTGGCTCACCTTCCTGCCTGTCTCCCACAGTGCCAAGGGGAAAGGTCATGGTGGCTGTGGAGGTCTTCTCCATCTTGGCTTCTGGTGCAGGGCTCCTGGGCTGCATCTTTGCCCCTAGGTGCTACATCATCTTCTTAAGGCCAGACAGAAATTTTCTGCATGGCTTCTGAGATAAAACACACACCGGGAGAAATAAGTCCTAGTAAGATGAAACTTACATGTTTGTTCAAATGTATAGAAGGTGTATAGTAAATCTTTACTCCCTTTTTCCATCTGATACAAACTTGTGCTGTTGGAATCACTTCTATGAATAACTGACACTTACAAATTTTTCCAGTTATGGTAATGTCACTAGTTGTGGCCTGAGCCAGTTAAATTTGAATTTTATTCTGTATATTGTTAATTCTTCATGTTTACCCCTCACATATTCCATCACCTTCACTAGTATACTTTCACTATTAACTTGTTTTCTAATTTTCCTCTCTTAATCATTTGCCTAAGATTTCTTTTTCTCTGGTGCCAGTCCTGTGGCTTGATCTGAAAGCCTGCATAATGTCCCTGAGTATTTTTGCTTAAACCTAGTACTGTACCACTTCAACCACAGCTCTACTTTTGACTCTGGACTCTCAGCCCAGGTTGGCACCAATTCATGACCCCCAAGATTACAGCTTCCTGAGTAGTTGTGATTAAGGTTAATTTTCTAAATTAAAAAAACCAGTTACTTCCTGTCAGCACATCACTCTCCTTCTTAATTCTCAAATACATTTCTGTATTATTTTCTTCTCATCAAAGTTCCACTTTTTCCATATACTCATTAGAGTGTTTTGTATATGTGCTGCATATTTCTATTCATAAGTCTGCATTTTTCATATTCCTCAATCTGATTTCTTTGGATCAATCTCCCCTCATCCTCTCCATTTTCATTCCCTGACTTTTTTACATTCATTTTTCTTCCTCCTGTCCCTCTCTGCCTTCCCCATATTGTTTCAAAATTTCAAGAATGGGTTTCACATGTTACAAAAATACACTTAAATTGTATAATCTTTCCTATGGTTTATCCTCTGTTGTTACTGTATTTAATTTTAGGCCCCTGGGTATCATATACACATTTATCTGAATTAGGGAAGGAAAGAGAAGAGGAATTTCAAAATAGTGAGACAAAGGATAAAGTGATCCAGTGCAACAGCGATACTCTCATTACAATATGTTGGAAACTAACTGTACAAATCAGGAGGGGGTGGGAGGATGGAAGGTGGGAGAAAAGGAGGGGAGGGTTTAAGAAGTATGACAAGAAATGTGCTCCTTAACATACATATTTAAATGTATCCCCTCAGTAAGTCACCTTGACAATGAAATTAAAATAAAAAATAATGAAACAAATTCAAGTATGTACCACAGGGATTCTTTTAACTTTTCAGAGACATAGAAGGAAATGTGATGGGGTGAAAGTACAGTGGCCACTATCCCAGAGAATGTGAGATCAAAATTTTCCCTCATTCATCATTTCATTATACATATTTTTATTGATAGATTTTTCATAGGATGATTATTACTCAAGATAGGACATATATACCTGAAAGGAATAGACAAAATTCCTACCATGTAAGTACAAGACAATCAGAAAATGAGTGGATAGTATTCCAGTTATGTAAGAGGTGCTAAGAAGAAACCCTTGTGAATATGGAACACTTACTTTTGCTTTCTACTTGAAATTTTGCCATACTCGATAGGAAACTGGCATCCATCAACTTAACAGAGTTCCAGTAAGGGTTTATAATTATAAACATGATTATAAATTAGGGTTGATTCTGGGTTGATTTCTTTAGCAGTGAAGTATAATCTCTGGGAAAAACATTCAAGAAACACAAATCTTCCCATTTTTTAATTAGGTCCTGAGGACATTTGAGATCACAAAAATTTCTTGAGCCATAGTAGCATAGCAGATGATTTTCTTGGCAACAACACATGGTATTCACAACCTCCCTGATGAATAAGAACAGTCTGGGAAAAGCCACCATCAGAAATAATGATCTGCCTGTCTTTATTTTTCATTGTCAGGTACTGAGAACTATGTTCATATTCCTTGGCACAAAATTCATTTCAAAGAAAGGGAATATGAAAGACAAATCTCTTTTCAGCTCTCTGCACTTCTAAAATTCATCAAAGAGCTTTGCGTTTACCTCTATAGGAATAAAGGACAGAGTTAACAAAGAACATCTCTAAAATCTTGATGCAGAAAGATGAGCGGATGTTGAATTGTAGGGACTGTGATTGTTTTATGACACCCTTTATGGGAATCCGTGAGTTTCTGATATGCTGACAACTTCTCTGTGTTCAAGCCATAAGTGATCGTGAGGTGATGGTGTAATGAAGACAGAAATGAAGAATGATGCTGTAGAAGCAAGAGTGATTAGTGACCATTTGAATCTTTTTCTCAAAGAAATTACTTTCCCTCTATTTTACATTTCTTTATAAAGTCTCCAAATCTTATGAATTACATGGAAAACTCACAGACATGGTTGGAGGCTGGGTTACTTCTTCTAATCTGAGCCTCAGCGTCTGTTTGGTGGGATTGGATAGATAGAACTGAATTTATTTTGAAGTTATTGGGTTTTTCCCCCCTCTTTTTATAGATTTAACCTAGGCAAAAATGGCCTCAGGAAATGGCTCTTTAGTGAAGGATTTTGTTCTACTTGAATTGACACAACAGCCAGATTTCCAATTGCCTCTTCTCTTCCTCTTCTTGGGAATTTCTGTGACCTCCATTCTGAGGAACAACTTTCTTTTCAACCTTTCCTTCATTGATCTCTGCTACTCCTCTGTTATAATTCCAAAAATAATAGTGAGTTTTGTTAAACAAAGTATCATCTCTTTTGCTGAGTGCCTGGTGCCTTTTTCTTACTTTCTTTGTTATCGATGAATGCTGTATATTGACAGCAATGGCCTATGATAGATCCAAAGGACTGTGAGGTTTGGCCACTTAGAACCACTTAGAACTCCTAACAAGCAAGGGAATAGTGCAGTGATGTACATAGGAAACAGAAGGAAAGGAAATGTGATCAGTAGTGACACAGTCACACCCAACGATTGGAGGGGGCAAAAGGGGGTGCTTATCTTAGCACCAACATGTGGGTGGCAGAGAATGTTAAATCGCAGTTACTACTGCAATTACTGCAATTTGAGCCCGCTTAAAATATATAATGGAACCCATTTATTGTTTAATGAAAGTACTGGGTCATGAACTCAGGCCCTGGGCACTGTCCCTTAGCTCTTTTATTCAAGGTGGTGGGCGGTGCTTTATGCCTGGAGCCACGGCTTCAATTCCAGCTTTGTACTAGGTAATTGGAAATAAGTGTCACTTGGGTGTGTCTGCAAATGCTGGTTTCCAACCTTGATCCTCAGATTGGAACCTCGTGAGCAGTAAGGATTTCAGGCGTGTGCCACCAGTGCCTGGCCAAAAATCACTTCTTGCGTTCTCAATGGTAATTTCCTCAAATAAAACATTAAGCATACATTTCACACAGTTCTTTTTGTGGACAAGACCTCCTATATGGGAAGAATTTTCACTGAAAGGAAATCAGATATCAGGCCATTTATGTTGCCAAGACTTGCAGTTATAATACAACTAGCTCATCAGAGGATAGATGAAAGACTAAATATTTATGCCAATGCCCAGTGTTTTAACATAAGTTGAAAGGACTGACATAATAGAACAAAATCCAAGCCATTTGTCAGGTCAATATTAAATGCTTCTTTAGCATGAATAGTAATTTTATTTCCCTTTAGATAGTTAATGAAGATATTCGACACTGTTTCTACTGTCCTCCAAACTCTGTGTGTGTGTGTTTGTGTGTGTGTGTGTGTGTGTGTATGTATACATACACAGGTACTGGGGCTTGAACTCAAGACTTTGAGCTTTTATTTGGCTCATTCTGCTCAAGGCAGGCCATATGCTACTTGATCCATACCTCCATTTCTGGCATTTTGCTGATTAATTATGGGATTAGACACTCTGGGATTTGCCTGCCCAGGCTGGCTTTGATCTGTGATCCTCAGATCTCAGCTTCCTGCGTAGATAGGATTACAAGTGTGAGTCACTGGTGCCTGAATGTATCTTTCAAACTTTTATTGAAAGCTCAGGGGATGAAAAAAGAAGAATGAAACATGTTGGCATTCAGAAACCTTTCTACCTCATTCTGTCCCACTGAGTTACATTAAAAGTAAAAGGGAGCCAGGCGCTGGTGCTCATGTCTGTAATCCTAACTACTCAAGAGGTCGGGGAGAGGGACAAGTATGACATCACTGTATGACATCAGCAATGCTATGATGGCAGTACACAATAGGCATGTGAGAAGAAGTGCATCTCTATTCATCACCCACAGGAAATCTCTTTCTAATTTACAAACGGCTTACAGGTGACTTACACTTATTCCCAGTTTTGATAGTGACTTGCTGATAATGTCCTTCACTGTATCTGAGTTTCTTGCTATTACTGTTATTGGCTAGAAAAGACATGTGAGAAAAAATGTTAAGAATGCAAATGGTGGGGCTGGGGATATAGCCTAGTGGCAAGAGTGCCTGCCTTGGATACACGAGGCCCTAGGTTCGATTCCCCAGCACCACATATACAGAAAATGGCCAGAAGCAGCGCTGTGGCTCAAGGAGCAGAGTGCTAGCCTTGAGCGGGAAGAAGCCAGGGACAGTGCTTAGGCCCTGAGTCCAAGGCCCAGGACTGGCCAAAAAAAAAAAAAAAAAAAAAGAATGCCAATGGTATCATTATATAGTAATTTCCAAATTGGTTTCCTCATCTCCAAAGCACAATTTGTTTCCTGGTATTTAAAGGCAACTCCTGTGAAGAGTACAAACCTTGAGTAGAACTGTGTCTTCATTTCTTTGTGTAACATGAAGCCAGAAGAATGCATTTCAGACACATGAAAAAAGCCCACAGAAGTCAAAGCTGAATAAACAGCAGAGAATATGGAGGACAAAAGGCACTGGAATACCGTAAAATACTGAGAGGAAAAAAATGTTCACAAAGCTGACAATTCAGTGAAAATGTCTTCCAAGAGGCAAGGTCAAATAAGGACATTTTCAGGGAAGACCTCCTTGTGGTCCATGAGCATGGATGTGGAGACTTTCCACAGGCAGAACACCAATCCATAGGCAGACACTTGGCTCTTCAGGAGTAATCATGCACCTCTGCAGCCTTCATGTCATGAAAATTGGACCTCACTGAAGGCCATTTAAAAATGCAGAGCTGACCAAACAGATGTGTCTCTCAGCCCTGTCAGCACTGGAGGGAGTCAGGCAGAGAGAAGTCTACCCTTTCCACACCAGACCTATCCACTCTCTTCTCCCTCCAGCTATGAATCGGGCTCATGAAATGGCTCAGATCATTTGCAAGGCACTCAGTACCAGCCATAGTGAATGAACAATACTATTTTGTGTCACGTAGAGCCCCCTTGAAGACCAAAGTACCATTTTATGATTTGTTTTGTTCATCACTATGAACTCCTTATTACTCTACTACGTCAGCATATATATGTGACCCACTGTGGTAAGTATCAGTTGATATTCTCAAAGGCATTATAAGCGATGGGGTGAACATATTCTGATTCATGGATTTCAGGTGAACTGAGTCCTGATGTTAACAAGAGTGGGACATGATAATTTAGCATAATTTCTAAAGCAATATTTGAACATGGAGCTTTTTGTTCTGGCTCAAGAACACTATGGGGGACAATTGAGAAAATCTACATAGTTGGAAAATATGAAATGGCATGGAGTGTAGCTGATTCAGGCAATACTGGACTAGAATGTATGAGCCCTGGGTTCAATTCCTACCATCATGCAAGCACACACACACACACACACCCCACACAGAGAATACATATAATGATTATGTGTATATTCATGTATACCTTAAATGTATCTTATGTGTGTATAAACATTTGTATATTTTATGTGTACATACATAGAAATGTGTATGTAAACATGCATGTTATGTTTTATGTATATATGAATAGCCACCTATATCTGTGTATAATTATATAGGCTTATGTACATTCTATTAATCTAAGATGTATATGAATATATGTACACATATATGTTACACATACTTATGTACATACACACAGTAAAATTAAGTTTAGTAGGAAAGAGTTAGTATAGATATAAAAGAATACCATTATTTTTCAGAAGTATATAAATTTCAGCATGAAGGACTATGATATTTGGTAAAGACTCTCAAAAATATGTATGCTGTCATGTATGCTGACACTGTTCTAGAACAAGGAAAAATAAAAACAATTATGTGAAAAATTCTAAGTAAGAAACTTTGGGGGAAATATTCTGATTTCTGTTTAATATTTGGTACCTTTCCTTTGTTTATTAATTCCACAAAAATGTATGAAATTAATGATAACCACTCCATATATAAATAATAATAACATGAAAAAGTAGTTTAATTCCAGGAAGAATACCTCCCTGAATGATAGAAACGACCTTCTGTACCGCAAAACTGTGACAAATTGTATATATTTAATATTAAAATTTGCTTCTGTTTATATATGTTAGCTAAAAATCAGTGTATAAAGTTTCATATTGTCTAGTACACAGTTTTATATAGAAAGACATAAATGTATGAATGATAATACATTACTTAAATGGTCTCCCTTTCATTTTTGACGTTGATGTTCTTATTTGGTGACTTGAACTCATGTCCTAGACTCCATCCTAGAGTTCTTTTTGCTCAAGGCTAGAGGTCTAGCACTTTGAGACATAGCTCCACTTCTGGATTTGGGGTCCTTGATTGTCTATTAGAGTCTCAAAGGGACTTTTCTGCCCTGCCCAGTTGGTCTTCCTTTCTTATGTTAAAAACATATGCAAACACAACTGACTTAGTTAAGTTGTGCACCTCATGGAGCTTGAATCCACAGACAGGGTGTGTATCTTAGGATTGTTATTCAAGTCTAGCTCTACCACATGAGCCACAGCTCCAATTCCAGCTATTTTGCTGGTCATTTAGAGGTAAGCATTTGAAGGTCTTTCCTCCCAGGCTGGCTTTCAACTACAGTGCTCAGATCTCAACTCTTGTGTAGCCATGATTCCAGGCATGAGCCAGCTGGGGGCAACAGGTATTGCATTTTCAAGAAAGTTTCTCAATTTACATTACAGTGATTTAAAAATACAAAATACCCCTAGCAAGATTCAGCATGAACGCTGGAAAGGGATTTTGAAATAAAGGGAGCTATTCTACAAAGAGAAGGACACAGAATTGTTCCAAAATAGAAGATAATTGTCAATAGCATATAGTAATTGCACTAAGACACATTGCTATCACATTTACCTAAGTGTAATTAAGCTCATCCCTCAATTTCTTTCTTTCCTAATTTTCCTCCTATCATTGTTCTTAAAATGTTTCCTTCCATTTGATAATTTTTAAACTCTCTCCCCCTTCCAGCCTGAGCAAGTAACTAGAAATGTCCTCTCTGCTCTAAAAATCACTCACAAGGCAACTGTTCTTGAACTCATTGGTGAAAATCTGGAGTGGAATGCTATCGTCCAGGTTTTCCTCTTTTGCCAGGCTGGTATACCCAAGCCATTCAATAAGAACCCAAAGTAGTACATTATTAGCTAGTAACTGATTTTTCACATCAGTCTTCATAGTTAATATGTTTTCGATCTATATTTTGTTGTTGACAACACTCATGGATCAGTTATGCATTTGAATAAATGAAATAACATTGGAGGAAAGTAGGATAGGATTGAGAAGCAAGCAGAGAGTCCTGCACAGTGACATTTGGGAAGGAATCAGAGCCAGTGTTTCAAGCGTGACTATCGAGACAGGAGGGCCAACAATTACCTAGACAACCAAAAGCAAGAGGTGCTGGGAGCTAGCTCCATGCAGCATAAGAGCATAGATAGTGCCAAACCTGGGGCTTTCCTCAGAGTCTGAGCACAGTTTCTAAGCTTTTGTGCTTTGGGCTATGGCTCTACCACCGGAGCCTCAGCTCCAGTTCTGAATCTACGGGGAGTTGATTGGAGATCAGACTCTCTTGGACTCTCTTGCTCAGAATGCCTTCAAACTGCAATCCTCAGCTTCCTGAGGAGTATGGATTGCAGGATGGAGCCTCTAGTGCCTGATGACCTAGATATATACTTTCAGGGAATGTCAATTCATCATTTAAAGTGAAGGAAAATTTAGAGATTATAATCAAAGTGTCATAAAATACAGAATGTATGTTATTTAGAATTGCAGCCAGGATAAATAACAACCATAATAAATGAGTGAGCATATATTAAGGATATTGGCTTTCAACTCTCCATTCATAAACAAAGTGAAATATTACATATAATTTTTCCTTTTGTTGGTAGAACTGCGAATTAAAATGATAGATAATATTTAGTGACATTTCATAGACATGATCTTAAGAAATCATGAAATGTGAAAATACTGTCAATCCATTGGTATCCATGTAAATACAGATAAACTCAATCCTAGTGTTAACTGGGGTGTTGATGGACTGTGGCCTTTATGGTGATCTTACTGTGATGTTAAGTAGACTATTGGAGAAGAGGAGTGGATTGGAATGGAATCACTGCTACCTGTAATGGAAGCCCCCTCACCATGGGCCAGTCTTACACCTGCCCTACATTCAGTTCTCTGTGATAATACCAACAAAGCTGGATGTGCTATTCAAACATTTAAAGAACATCCAGATTAAAGTACACAGAAGAAACATGTTCTTTAAATAGAATATTCTTTATCCAGAAATACATAGAAAAATTTGCAATTAACCAACAGGAAACATGAGAAAAACTAGAATGTTTCACCTCCTTAAAGCATTTTCTGTAGTGTAGAATGTTGTCTCATATCCTGGAAAATTTATTTTACATTAGCATGAACAATGATCAAGATTACTGTAAGTCATGGTAGTGCGAGCTAGAATAGCTAAGTGATGAATGCAGAATCACTTCTTTGCTATTTCGCTGCAGGTTCAGGGGCCAGCCATAAGTCTTACCTGAAGATGGCCTTGATGTTGTCCATGGGCCAGCCCAAAAGAAGGGACTTTCTGGAATGATCACCACCCTTCTTGTTGTCCCCACATTCAGCCATCCACAGGGCATGCAGTGGGATAACATTCTTAATCTTAAAGCATTTCTTATACCTAAAAAGAGCAACAAATACCATACCTCTTAATTTACATCCACAATGTGTTGTGTTAAGAACTAGTCTCCCAAACTACTCACTTGATTTTTTTTTTTTTTTGCCAGTCCTGGGATTTGAACTCTGGGCCTAAACTGTCTCTGAGCTTCTTTGCTCAAGCATAGCCACTTGAGCCACAAACTCACTTCTAACATTTTCTGTGTATGTGGTACTGAGGAATTGATCCCAGGGCTTCATTCAAGCTAGGTGGGCATTCTCCCCCTAAGTGATATTCTCAGCTGCAACTATTCTTACTTTTTTTTTTTAAATCATTTTCAACTATGGACAGGAGAGCATCAATCTCTCACATTCTCAATCGTTTTGTCCTATCTGTGTTGGAGTCAGGTCCTCTTGGTGTAGTGCAGCCTGATCTTAACTCTGTTTCCTATATCAACGTCTGCACACTGTGGCTACAGGATGGACAGCATGCCTCGTGCTGTTCTTCATTCTTGACCATATTCTAAACAGTAACACCACTTCAGGGACATGTGGGAAACAAAGAATACAATCCTTTGCAAACAAAATTGAAAAAGAACCTGCGCTCTTAAAGCCAGGGCTATGTAAATGCTATTTTCTAGTGAAATGCATTTTGTGCTGAGCAGGAGAGTGTGCAGTGCACACGTACTTGGTATTCGAAAAAAGCAGTAAATCATTGAACAGGAAGAGGTGTTGCTTCTTCCTCTTACATCCTTCCTGCATCTGTACTGGGACGTGGATGAGCAGGGTTCTGCCGGGGTCCCCTGGGGACAGGGATATATCCCAATGGTCATCCTTCTTAGGAAGATGGCTTTCCTGCTGCACAGAAAACACCACACATGGTCAGTGTTCAAACACAGGAGAGAGCTTTGTGCCAGACTTTAATGGTGCACAATGCTACCCTTCTCAACCTTGACTTCATAAATAACATCCAACAAACTTAGTTATGGGTGGAAAAGCAAGGCGAAAGCTAGGTCAGTTTGAATATGGATGCAGGACAGATATGCAAACAGAGCCCTGGACCTTTTCCACTTTAGGAGATGGGCAAAAGAAGAAGGCCAGAAGCTGAATCTACTGTTAGAGGAGAGGAGGAGAGAGGCTGGTGAGAGAGTGATGAGCCAGGGGAAATGAAGGAGCAAGGAGAACCAATGATTATGGAAACTGACCACTCTTCTGTTTGGTATTTAACAAAGAAGTTATTGGGGGCTGGGGATATGGCCTAGTGGCAAGAGTGCTTGTCTCGTATACATGAGGCCCTGGGTTCAATTCCCCAGCACCACATATATAGAAAATGGCCATAAGTGGCGCTGTGGCTCAAGTGGTAGGGTGCTAGCCTTGAGCAAAAGAAGCCAGGGGCAGTGCTCAGGCCCTGAGTCCAAGCCCCAGGACTGGCAAAAAAAAAAAAAAAAAAAAAAAAAAAAAGAAGTTATTGGTAAAGTTGAAAAAAATCTTTGTTATGCTATGAATATCTGTGAAAAGATCATTCCAATTTGATTTTCTTATAACATTATAAGTGACAAATGTCCATTCTACAAATGTCCTTCACATCTAATTTACATCAATATTCAAATTTTGTAGAGAAAGAGGAGGAAAATATGAAGTAATACTTAAAACACCAACAAGGTTCTGAAATATCAAGTTTTACAGTTATTTACTGTGATTTGTAAGGCGCACTATCATTCTACAGGTAAGAATAATTTTATGGGATCTTTTAAAAATCTTGTTGGCTCAGGTATTTCCAGACACAACCCAAATTATCATCCATGAAGACAAGCTCATGTCTGAAAGAAATCTTTCTTTAGCTCAACTGTACTACACAATAAAAATCACTGAAGCCAATTTTTAATGCAAAGATAACCTAACAAATTGTTTGTTTACTGGGGCTTGACTGCTGGGCAAGGGAGCTTATCCCTGAGCTTCTTTTTCTTAAGCACTCTCTTGGTTGAACCACAGAACCACTTCTGGCTTTTTGTGAGTAGTTTATTGGAGATAAGAGTCTCATGGACTCATGGTTCTCAGATCTAGCCTCCTGTGTAGCTAGGATTACAGATGTGAGTCATTGGTGACCAGCTGACCTACTACATTCTATCTCTAAACACTGTCACCATTAAAATGAATCAGGCAGAGACAAGTCTGTGATTTCCTATGTAAGGACTATCCAGGCTCCTCTCCTAAGTAAGGAACTTGATAATCCCTGCTTATTCTTAAAACCACTTACAGAGCCATCCTTCTGGAAATCATTGGCAGGGGGTCACAATGGAATATTCTTCTGAAGTTCTTTCCCTTTTTGAATGTTGATATAGCTGAAAAGTACAACAATAATGAAAAAGAGCACAATGAATGAGGTAGTAGCTTTAAAATGTAGCCTATCATTTGAAAAAAAAAAAAGAGATCCAGAACGGAAGAGATAGCCTGAGGAGATTACATTTGGGAAGCATGCCTATTGTAAAAAAAATTGCTTTGAGCAACACACACACACACACACACACACACACACACACACACACACACACACACACACACAGAGCCAGTCTTGGATCTTGATCCTTGGACCTGAACATTGACCTTGAGCTCTTTAGCTCAGGGCTAACACACTCTTACTTGATCCAGATTGCCCCTTTCAACTTATTGGAAAATCATTTCATGACTGGGATTGTTTGGAACCACAATCCTCAGGTCTCAACCTCCTGAATAGCCAGGATGACAGTGACTATGTACTTAGAAAATATGCACTTAGAAAATATTCCCTTAAGTCTCACGTGCTGAAGTAAACAAGAACTTAGTGTTTCCAACAAAAATGTCTTACAAAATAAAAAAATGCATTTTATTTCTAAAAGCCACAATAATTACTTTCTATTACAAATAAGGAGAATCGATTGGGAACATTGCTTTGCTAGGACTTTTTTTACTCACTAGCAAATTAAAATATTAAGTATGAACAGTTGGGAATTACCTTCGAAGTAAAGATCACCATTTGCCCTTTAGCTGTGAGGAACTGCAGTTGAAAATGAGACAATATTATAGTACATTTCACATTCATACTATGATTTTAAGTCTGTCCTTAGAGATTAAAAGATTGGTGGTCCATTAGTGTCACTGTGAGTATGGGTGGAATAAGAACCTGCTCATAACTGGGGTTTGATGGACTCTGGCTCTGACCAGTGATCTTACTCTGATGTGAATTAGACTTTAGTGTGGAAGAGAAATTGGATTGACATGGACAAACTTATTTTCTACTGTGTGCTGCAAGCCACCTCAACATAGGTGAGCTCACACCTCTACTGCCTTCAGTGTCCATGGTGATCGCACCAGACAGAGCAAGGTGTGCTGTTCAAATACAAAAATAGTATTATATACACTAAATCATATGAAGAAAATTGGATGGAATATTTTCAATTCAGTAAACAAGGATAAAAATTGGCAATAAAAATGAAAACATGGGGAAATTGCTGTATTTCATTTCTTTATAGAAATTTCAGACCTGTAATGTATTGTGTTATTTCCTGGGAAACATCCTTTTCATTGTTACGATCAATAATCAATACCACACCAAGTCTTTAATGATGAATGCCAAGACAGCTAAGTTACTCCCAATCAGTTTCTCTACTGTATGATTAATTTATCCAATGTTTACATATCATACATAATGTGATTTTCTACCTTGCACGTTTTAAAAATCTAGTAATTTATACATACATAAAAATCACCATGAATAAGAGTATATTTCTAATATTTGAATGCTTGCGACATTTGTGTTTGTCATCATCACCTTGTATTGTTATATTCTCCTTCTCTAAAAATATCGAAAATCAATGTATGTACATATTACTCCTCACAATCTGGCATATATTTTCGTTAGTCATGCATTTTGCTTTTACAACTATTACCTGGGTATTGTGAACCAGATGACTTTAAACATTAATATTTGAATTTTTGTGTGGAGGCATTGTGTGTGTGTGTGTGTGTGTGTGTGAAAACACCATGAGTGGAAACAGTGGGCACTTAGCCATCCAATATTTATCGTCATATGAAACACCAGACTTATTCTATGTTTGCTTGTTTTTTATTTCCATCAATAACAGCTCTTCTCCTTTACAATGCTGTGCTGTCCTGAAAAGTGTTCTGCCACAATAGTGAAGCCCACCTTAGAAGGCCCCTAACCTGCCTATATATATATATATACACACAATGCCTGTTTACTGAGGCCATGTGGAAGAAATGTAATAACAGCCATCTACCACACAACAAGGAGGCTGGACAGTGCAATAGCTTTAGAACTAATGGAGCTTAAAATGATCTAATAGCCACATTTTAAGTTTTCCTTAAAGAGTAGTTTGGGGGGAATATCTACTCTTCTCTGAGTTGCATCAGCTTCCTTTAATTTGCATCCGGAGTACCCACAGTGCAATAAGAACCCAGAACATTCCATGAAATCTGCCACGGACAAGTCCTGCAGAGACAGACACACACATGTCCACCTTCCCAATCATTTTTCGTAATTTTTTCCAAGATGCATTCATCAGAAAATTAACAAATAGACAATGTGAGAACTATTTGTCTTGTTCGTCTCAATTTTCTGAGAACATGTGCGGTCTCTAAAGAGAGGAAAGGTGAATTGCATGTTCAACATGTACCCAATGAATAAACAGGTGGAAGTGAGGGGTGTGGTTTTGAGACCATGGATGATACACATTACACCACTTTGTGAATCCATGTGTTTCAACCTGTCTGGGGCCATGCTCCATCTTCATGCAGACTTAGAGATGTGTGCTGGAAAATTAACCTGTCCTTTATCAGTAAAACCCATTTCAGAGCAATTCAAGCCCTTTGCTGTTTGCTGACCTAATTATATTATGGAATTAAAATCTATCTCCACAGGGAATTATTGGGAGTGTGAAATAAAATTGTCAAGCATACTTGCAGGGTTCACTAATACTCGCTAATTTCAATTACTGTGATGCAGTACATAGGTAACACCTGGCCTCCCCAGTCTGAGCATCCACCCTCCACCAAGAAGGTTCTCTAAACCTACTGAAAACCACTGGTACAGCCAGTGCAATACTAAGCCATTTGAACATGGTGGGGTGTGTGCATAGAAGGTCATTATGAAGGTCAAAGTTGAGAAAGGAGCCAAGAAAGCAATCATATCACAACATTTTTGTTTTATAGTAAATTCTAGATGAAATTGCATCATTCTTTCCATCTTTTCTGAAAAATTTGCATGTAGCTGTATGGATCCACAACTACCTGATACCTGTTAGTCTTACAAGAAAGTGACTTTGAATTTCTCCTGGGGCCAGCTCAAGACAAAGGACTTTCTGGAATTCCCATTCCTGTTTCCCACTTTCTCCCCACATTTGACCACAGACAGGATATGCAGTGGGATCGTATGTTTTATCCTAAAGCATTTCTTACATCTTCAAAGAGAATTAAACTCTATCACTCTTACTTTGTTATCATTTTTCTCAGAGTCAGGGTTTGTACTGAGGGCCTGCCTGGGTGCTATCTCTGAGCTTTTTTTCTCATGGCTAGACCTCTATCACCTGGGACAGAGCTCTACTGCCAGCTTTTTGGAAGAGAATTAAAGGTAAGCTTTATGGACTTCCTGAACAGCTTGGCTTTGACTGACATTCTTCAGGTTACAGCCTCCTGAGTAGCTGGGATTACGGGAGTGAGAATACTGCCTTAGGCTTCTTAGTTTGTTACTTACCGATTGGGAAGTTTGCCTAAGGTTAATTGAACACATTACTCTCTAATCACTCTAACTATTTTGTCATATTTAACTCAGATAAAGCCAATCACCGTTATTATTATGCTTATTTGCTTTTGGAGACAGGGCCTTTGCATGTAACCTAGCTGAGACACAAACTCTTGATCATCCTGCCTCAGACCCTCTGTGCTGGGACTACAGGGATGGGCCAGCAGACCACATGGTCTTCTTCGCTCCTGACAATGCTCTCTGCAGGAGCCAACACAGGTGTTGCATGTGTACTTAGTAAAAAAAACAGGGGATCTAAAATCATGCGGAAACAAATAGAAGGCATATTGTGGTGGGCAGGAGAGTGTGTGGTCCACACGTATTGGTATTAGACACGAGGATCACATCAGTGAACAGGAAGAGGTGCTACTTCCTCTTCCTCCAGCTTGTTCTCATGTGCATCGTGCTGTGGATGAGCAGGGCTCTGCTGCTGACCTCTGGGCACACAGGTCTATGAAGCTGACCATCTTCCTCAGGAAGAAGGCTCTCCTGCTGCACACAACACCACACAGTGTCAGGCTCCAGTATGGTGTAGGGCTTTGTGCCAAGTGTAGTGGGGACACAGTTCCACACGTGGCCCTCCCAATCCCAGCCTGACTCTATCACTCACACCCAGCGGGGTTGGTTATTTGTTTTTTTAACACAAACAGAAAAGCTGTATCACTTTTAAGACATGAGGAGGTCAGATACAGGAACAGAGTCCTGGACCTTTTCTTCTCTAAGAGATGGGAAAGACCAAGGCCAGAAACTGAGGTATCTTTTAGAGGAAAGGAGAAGAATCTGGTAAGGGAAGGGAAGTGATAGAGCAAGGCTAAGGAGATGGCCACTGCAAAGTGACCAAATGTCATCTGTCAACTTGAGAAAAGCATTTTTATGGCATATCATGGATATTCTTAAAGAAGCAATTCCAAATTGCTTTTGTTTTAACAAGATTCATCACACAACTGGACTCCTTAAAATGTTATTCCCATCTTATTTATATCAATATTCTGTTTTGGGGAAGCAAACATGAGAAAGAACACCGAGCAGAACATGATGCCCCTAGAGGAAGCACTTAGGTTTGCTGGACGCACTGTGGCTCTGTTTGGTATGGTGATGGCACAGAAGAGTGTGGACAGCTCTGCTTGTTGCTCAAGCACTGGCAGAGCCTCCTCCTAACTCACCCATGGAGCCTCACTCCATCTCCTCTGACATTGTGAAGACAACTCAGCCCTGCACAGTGTGAACAGGGGTCACTTTTCATGAACAGGTCTGAAGGTCAGAGGCAGTTCAAAAAGGTCAGGAGAAAGGAGACAGAACCCTGGCCAGGGCCACCCCTAGGAGGAACCTCAAAGCAGGTGTTTCCCAGACTATCTGGTGCAGGGCAGCCATGCATGGAGGGTGTGGTGGTCACAGTGAACAGTTGTCTTCATCCATTTCGAGGCTCTGGATATCAGACATGGCTACAGCTCCAATAGACACATCAGTCAACTGCCTGGAGTCTGAGCACTGGGAGTTCCTCTCTCTGTGACGTCACGGTTCTAAGGCTCATGCCCCAATTGCCAGGATGACACAGCCTCTGCCTTCCTGAGTGGCTCCTGGCAGATTTAATATAATCTTCTTGAGATGGTTATATGTTTGCCTTTATGAGAAAGAGTTCACATGCACATATTTTCCATTTCACTTTAACAGCATTAGACTGTGCTACAATGCATAATAACCCAGTCTATTTGCTACAATTTCTATGCTATTCAAATGCAGGGGCCTGGATAAAGAAAAGAGCTTTACTTCATAATCAGGAGGGCTGAAAGTCCTAACTCATGGCATTGTGAAACTGGTCCTAGGGTCAAGGCCCTGGACTGGGTCATAGCTCAGTGACCTGGAGCACTGTGGAGAGAGCCTACGCTGAGGCAGGATGATGGGCACAGTGGCCATGGCAGAGGCTCTGCTTTCAGTACAGTCCTCTCAGGAGAACTAAGGGGATCTATAGAGATTTCCTCATTCAGAGAGCAGCGCCCCACTCATGGGGATCTTCACAGGGCTTCCTGTTCATACAGTCCCCAACATCTCTCCACAATGTGCATTTGTGCACAGCTTTCATTCTGAATCAGCTTGTGGTAAACCAAGCCAGAGAAAAGCAGCAGAACATTCATGCAGACACAGCGGCCCCCAGGGTGACTGTACTGCAGACACCTGGGGTATATGCCCCCTGTAGCCACACCCACTGCCTCCCCAAGCCTCCCACCACCCCAAGCCTAGCTAGTGCTCATCTGGTCTCCATCTCTGTGGTCCTGTCTCTGGAAACTATTGCATGACTTGGACCATCCAAGAGAACTCATTTTTACTTTTTCCTTTTATTTTCATCAGTGCACATTCATCCTTATTATTGCAGGCATTTATAAGTTTACCTCTTTAAATCACTTTAGTAATAACCTTTAGTACATTTTCTTCCTTCTTTCCTTTTGTCCTTCCTTTGTGCCTGTCTTCCTATTTTCTTTTTTTTTTTTTTTTGCCAGTCCTGGGCCTTGGACTCAGGGCCTGAGCACTGTCCCTGGCTTCTTGCTCAAGGCTAGCACTCTGCCGCTTGAGCCACAGCACCACTTCTGGCGGTTTTCTGTATATGTGGTGCTGGGGAATCGAACCTAGGGCCTCGTGTATCCGAGGCAGGCACTCTTGCCACTAGGCCATATCCCCAGCCCCCCTATTTTCTTAATTTTCTCTATCTCTGTCTCTTTCTCTCTGTTTATGTTTCTCTGTATGTAGGGATCTGGGGGTGGGGGCGGGTTGTATTTTTCTTCTTTCCTTGCTTGCTTTCTCTATTGTTTACAAATCCTTTAATTTGAACTCATGGCCAGGATGATTTTCATGACCTTCTTTGCTCAAGGCAAGCAATCTCACCACCTGAGCAAAAACTACTTCCATCTTTTCGGTACTTTAGTGGAGTTCAGAGTGTCCTGAACTTCAAACCATGATCCTCAAACTCTTACATTTGTGTAGCTAAGATTATATAAATAAGATACTGTCACCCAGCTAATTTTTTCATTAGCTTTTTCAGAAAGTGACCTCATTCTGGGTTCATTCATATATTCATATAATGCACTTTGTTCATATATTTTCTCTGTTATTCTAAGCCCCCTTCCCCTCATTTGGCTGTGTTCCCTTATCCCATTTTCTTGCATGCAGACAATTTTCTTCAAGGACCCATGAGAGTATGTTTGTCATTGTGCCCATTGTAAGACTTTGGTGTTGCCTCTACTTTGACTTCTTGCAAATGAAGCTTCTCTCACCATCTTAGTCCACCCAGGTGGCCACTGTCATCCCCACGCGACAGCCCTTGGTCAGTGCTCAGCATCCCTGGTGCTTCTGGTTCTTGAAGAGTTTCAGTGCTGAAGAAGCTCTCTGGCCCACAGATTCATAGATTCAGTCACCAGGTCTCAAGACCAAAAAAAGAAACACACAGCACAACCTAGCTGGAGAAGTGAGGAGAAGCCAGAAATCCAAGTAGGTTCGTGTTTTAGATATCAAAACCAATCCAACAGTGAGCCACAATGGGATTGTAATTTCCAGAAGCTTATCTGTTTTCACCTTTGTTTCATTGTAGGCTTATTGTACAACTGAACGGAAGTACTGGGATATTTTCACACATGAATAGAGCCTCCCACAGACCAAATATCACCTTTCTTTGTAGACACCCACTTTTCCCCATACCTTTAATACCAAAGCCAGTATTTCAGCTTCCACATATGAGAGAATGGCTGTTTGTCATTTTGTATGGTGCATATCCCTTCACATCCTGTGCTCTACTGCTGTCCTCCTTACTGCAAATGACACAGTTTCATTCTCCCTAATTCCCAGGAATGGTTTGGGTGTGTTTGCATGATACTCAAAACTTAGTCTCATTAATTAAATCAAATAAATAGATGAGGTGAGTAGGGCTTGGGAGAAAAAGAAGCAAAGATTTTTTTTTTTAATTTCCTGGTGAACTATGGAGCTATTTGCTGGGATGTGGAAGGAAGAACAGAGTTCTAGTTGACGGGAATGTGGAAAGAAAATGGTTTCACAATGAATGTCAGCAATGTAAGTCTCTGAATATAGAAGGTAGGCATGGATTTGGCCTGGATGGTCACCTGGTGAACACCTATTGTCCTACTGGCTGGAGGAGGTTCCTGGAATTGATTTCCTTCTTGTTTTCCATATTTCTCAATCCATGGGTAGTGACATGAAGAGAGGTGCTTGGGAACCTTGCCTGGAGATGTGAGCATGCCTGAGTTCATTCTCATGTGGGTCTGTGGGGAGACATGTAAAAGAAAACAGAAAGAGGGAGGGAAGAGGAAAAGAGAGAGAGAGAGAGAGAGAGAGAGAGAGAGAGAGAGAGAGAGAGAGAGAGAGAGAGAGAGAAGCAGGGAGAGATACTGTATTGTTTTGTTTTAGGTATTGCTAATCCTGAAGTTTGAACTCTGGGCCAGGGTATTGTCCCTGATTTTCTTTTGCTCAAGGGTAGCACTCTGCCTTTTGAGCCACAGCGCCACTTCTGACTGTTTGCTGTATATGTGGTGTTGGGGAATTGAACCCAGGCTTCATGTATAGGAGGCAAGCACTCTTGCCACTAGGCCACATCCCCAGCCCCACACTGTCACTTTTGGCTTTTGGACTACTTAGTGTCTCTGACACTTTTCATCCTGGGCTGACGTTGAACTATAATCCTCAGATCTCAGCCTCCCAAGTAGCTAGGATTAAAAGCATGTGAAACTGTCTTTTCTAAAAAAAGTACTTGAATAATTTAGGCAACCTGCCCAGCTGAATACTGTTAAAATCTGGCAAGTAACATTTTTGGAATAAAAATGTATACAAACATGTACAAATGTAGACATGCCCATAGGTAGATAACAGATATGGAATTATATTCCAGTAAATATGAAATAGTAATTTAAAGTCAGCATTGAGAGCTAATTTATATATTCATCTTTTTGTGTGTGTGCTAGTTCTGAAACTAGAATTCAGGGTATGGTGCTGTCCTTGAACTTCATTTGCTAAAGACTAGCATTTGATTGCTTAAGCCATAGTTGTATTTCTAGCTTTTGGGGGGTAAATTTGGGGGGTGAATTGGAGATGTGTTTCCAATTCCTGCACAGGCTTGCTAAGATCTGCGATGCTCAGATCTTAACCTCCTGAGTCTGTCATCCTCAAGAGGCTGAGATCTGAGGACCAAGGTTTGAAGCCAGCCCCAGGGAAGACAAATCTGAGACCAGACTTGAGTGGACAAGAGGTCCCGAGTTCAAATCCCACTTTTGGCACATAGACTGACTGATATTTTTCACATCAAATACACAAGCATTCTTCAAGTTTCTACAACTCCCCATAATCTCAGACTTGTATTTAGAACATTCAGGATAATGACTCTTTTAACTTTTGAAGTTTATAGTCAAGCAGTCTCCAGAAATGGCCCAAGTCAGAGTTATCATTGCTCCACAGTATGTGCTCATTTAGGACTGCACTTGTGGCATCACACAGGCTGCAGTAACTTCCTAAAATGGTGAGCCACACTTTACATGTACATACACATCCCAGTTTGGAGCGAGCCTTAAATGCTGGGTGAGCAGGTGGAACCAGAATAATAATTAAGCATTGTACATTCAGTCTACAAACCACCAGCTAAAAAGGAACAGCTAAGTGAATAACTCAGTCTAAGAGGTAAATGGTTGCCCACAGGAAGGAGCTAAGGATTTACAAATAGGCAAAAAGCACACACAGGATGTGGAGAAAAATCAACGCAGAACCCAGTGGCTCACACCTGTAATCCCAGCTACTCCTAAAGCTGAGATCAGAAGATCCTGGTTCGAAGCCAGCTCAAGCAGATATATCCAAGAGACTCTCATCCCACATTAAGCCACAAAAAAGCTGGAAGCATAAATGAGGCTCAAGCAGTAGTCATCCAGGATCAAGAAAGCCAAGGGAGGACACGAGACTCTGAGGTCAAGCCCTAATACAGGCACCGAAAAAAGGCAGTAGAATGTTCTGCCGAGGCCCCACCAAGGGGGGGTGGAGGAGGCGTGTGACCATGTCCTGTTGAGTCACCACCCACACACAAACAGCACAGGAGGTTGACCTTGGCGTGGGAGGCCCCCATCGTCTTCTAGATGGAGTCTATCTGCAAGCAGCCTTGCTGCACAAACTCATTCCAGCTGTACTCTTTCAGACACAGCAACTTCTTGGCTGGGACAGGAAGGAAGCAGAGGAAAAGGGTTTAAAGAGGAGCAAAATCAAAGCCCATGACTCCTCCACTCTTTATCATCACAACCACAATCAAAGCCACCAGTGCTCATACCTGTCATCCTAGCCACCCAGGAGGCTGACATCTAGAGTGCACCTTGAGGCCAGCCAGGGCACGAAAAGTGTGTGAGACTCTTTATCTCCCATGAACCACGCAAAACAAGCCAGAAGTAGCACTGTGGTTCAAGTGGTAGAGTGCTAGCTTTGAGCAAAAGAAGCTCAGGGGGCTGGGAATGTGGAGTAGGGGTGGGGTGCTTGCCTAGCATGCATGAAGCCTTGGGTTTGATTCCTCAGCACCACATATATATAAAAAGCCAGAAGTAGTGCTGTGGCTCAAGTGGTAGAGCAAAAGCCTTGAGCAAAGAAGCCAGGGACAGTGCTCAGGCCCTGTGTTCAAGCTCCATAACTGGCAAAAAAAGCAAACAAAAACAAGTGTTTACAAATGCCAAAGTGTTGCCTGTATCTCCCTATCCTTTTAGATTAAGGCATTCCCTCCCTTGGTGGGAGTATTTCTGACACTGGGACATTGTAGAATAGCAACAGAATGCTTCCTCAGAGGCTAACCTTCCTCCCAGTTCCCATGTATGGAAAACTAGTTTCCTTGTGTTTTGTTCTTTGTTTTGTTTTTCTCATTTACATTTTATTAGCATCAAAAAAAAAACAACAACAAAAACGAAGAAGCTCAGGGAAAGGGCCCAGACTCTGAGTTCGAGCCCCACAGCCAATTAAAAAAACAACAACAAACACTGGACAGACATAGACATATTACATGGTAACCTTTTTGTATGACCTTAAACCCAGAAAAAAAAATGTTAAATTTTACCAAAACAAAAATCAACTATGAGTACATAATAACAATTATCAACCCTAATAAGAAAAACAATGAAGATCATAGAACAACTTTCAGTTTTGTAACTATGAACATTATTTCATTCATTGACTTGCCATTACTCTTTTCTCAGTGCATATTTCTTATTTGTGCTGATCCTGGGGCTTGAACTCGTGGCCTGGGGGCTGTTCCTGACCTTCTTTTGTTCAAGGCTACTGCTCTATCACTTGAGCCACAGTGCCGCTTCCAATTTCCTGGTAGTTCACCTGAGGTAAGAGTCTCACGGGATTTCCTGCCTCAGCTCAAATCCTAATCCTGAGGTGTCAAGTCTTCTGAGTAGCTGGGACTACAGGTGTGAGATGCAGCGCCCAGCTGCCTATTTCTTAGACAAGTACTCCTGAGTGCTCACTCACCTTGTTTAAAGGAGGGCTCATCTGAGGGGAGTTCAGAGCAAGGTCTTCAGGATTTACAGCCCCACTGCTGGTTCTTGCGGTCAGATCAGATGAGAACTTGAAAATATACAAGAGTTGTTTTAGTGGTATTCAGTTTTCCAAAGTTCTAGCCTAAGCCCAGTACCAGTCTTGTGCAAAAAAGTCTTAGGGACAGTGCCTAGGCCCTGAGCTCAAGTACCAAGACCAACACAAATATTGTTATTACATTCAAGAAAATATTAGGGCATAATAAGCATCTAGAGACTCATCAAAATAAAAATGCTTTTAGCTCATTTCTGTTTACATAACACTGTAATTTTTGGGTCACTTTAAGGTTATTCCCTGGCTAATTTATTGTACCTTTTTATTTTTTAGCATTAGAAAAGTTATTTTCTCTTGCCAAGCCAATGTCCCCATGTACTTGTCAGTTTGGCACATTCATACTGTTTTTCCTTACCACCATGGATATCATAGTTATAGGGAGATATATACATCACGCTTCAAGATGAAAGGACTGACTTTCGATTTAAAACTACAAAGAAACATGAGTGACTTCCTAAGCACCGTTAACACCTGTTAATATGCTCCTCCATAGTTTTTACAAAGCAAGTTGCAGGTGTGGCAGTATTCTGTGATAGCACACATGGGTGTCTATTGTTAGGTATTAATCATCTTCTTTCTCAAGGTAAGACTTTGCATTAATCTGTGCTATCTGCCTGGCAAGCATCTGTCTGTAGCTGCCATTAGAATGTTCTTATAGTTCCACTTGCAAACTTGCTCAAAGCCTTTCGTATTCTTTCTTTTTTTTTTTTTTTTTTTTGGCCACTCTGGGCCTTGGACTCAGGGCCTGAGCACTGGCCCTGGCTTCCTTTTTGCTCAAGGCTAGCACTCTGCCACTTGAGCCACAGCACCACTTCTGGCCGTTTTCTGTATATGTGGTGCTGGTGAATCGAACCCAGGGCCTCATGTATACGAGGCAAGCTCTCTCGCCACTAGGCCATATCCCCAGCCCCTCATATTCTTTCTTGTTCCATCTTCTTTTCTAACCTTTCCTCTGTGAGTTTGTGCTTAGTTCCTAATGTCAACTCAGAACTAGAGGGTTTCTCTCGGTTTCTTTCTTCCTCTTTTTTTTACCATGGTTTACATTTTGTTAGATTTTGGTGGGTCCAGAAACTCATCTGTTGCCCTAGCATTTGGCTTTCCTTTTTTTGTCAATTTCTTTCTGAAGCTTGGACATTTACCTCTTACTTTCCCCTATATGTGTACATGTCAGTATGCTCAGCTGGGGCTTCTTTATCTCTATCATTCTTTTCCATCTCTCTCTTCTCACGTACTTTCTTAGACAACTGCTTCATTTTTTTGCCAGTCCTAGGCCTTGGACTCAGGGCCTGAGCACTGTACCTGGCTTCTCTTTTGCTCAAGGCTAGCACTCTGCCACTTGAGCCACAGAGCCACTTATGGCCATTTTCTATTCATGTGTTGCTGGGGAATCAAACCCAGGGCTTCATGTATACAAAGCAAAGCGCTCTTGCCACAAGGCAAGCACTCTTGCCACTAGGCCATATTCCCAGCCCTTTATTGTATCTTTTATTTACAAATTTCAGGTTATTTTCTATGTGTATTTTAACTAGAAACCTTAAAATACTAGTTTTATTATTTTTTACAAGTAGGTTTGCATAGGGAGGGTGAACATAATAAAATAGATCAAGTACTTCATAAGAGATGAAAAATATGTACAGCTTTACTTCAGAAAACACTTGAAAGGGAACTTTCATATTTGCGCTTGGTGAGAATAAGGAATAATGGAATACATTCATGATTCCATGGGCTTCTATACTACAGTTTTCAGTTTTCCACATCTCAGAAATACATCCAAGCTGGGCACAGTGGCTCACTCCTCTAATCTTAGCTGTCCTGAGAGGTTGAAAGGACTTTTGGTTCAAGGCCAGCTGGGGATAAAGAAGGTTGTCAGGATCCCATCTCAACCAAGAAAAGCTGAGTGTTGTGGCTGGTGCTTATCATCTCAGGCACACAGGAATGTAAACAGAAGAATTACAATCTAGGACAACCCAGAAAGAGAAGTCTACAAGACTCCATGGTAACAGAAGAAGCTGAGTATGGGAGTCTAAGCCTGTTACGCCAGGAAGAAAACATCAGGAGGATCCCAGTTCACATCTAAGCAAAAGATGACACACCCTAATCTTAAAGTCAGAGTCAACAGGGCTACAGGTGTGGCTCAGGTAAGCAAGCACTGGAACTTGAGTTCAAATCAAATTACTGCCAAGAGGAAAAAATAAACATCAAAGACAAAGGGCTGGGGACCTACATCAAGTGATAGAGCACCTGCCTAGCACATGCAGGCCCCGAGTTCAAAATACTGCACTGTCAAAGAAACAAAGATGAGATTTTCATCCATCATAGACTCTCTTACAGATTTTCCATTTGACATAGCTGAGGAGAAACATGGATTCATTTAATTGGCCCCCACTGATACACTTAGGGCACAATTCAGTGGGATTTTCTTTACAAGGAAAATAACAATTTTCATGAGCAGAACATAAATATTTTTTAAAAAAGATTGAAAGCCAGGCACCAGTGGCTCATGCCTGCCATCTTAGCTTCTCAGGACGCTGAGATCTATAGATAATAGTTCAAAGCCAGCCCGGGCAGGAAAGTCTGTGAGACTCTTATGTCCAATGAACCACCAGAAAACCAGAAGTGGTACTGTGACTCAAGTGGTTGAGGGCTAGCCTTCAGCAAAAGAGCTCAAGACAGCACCCAGGCCCTGAGTTCAACCTACAACTGAAAAAAATACAAATTTTAAATGATTTTTAAAAAGCTAATGTAGACTGAAAGAGCAGCACATTTGCTGGCCACTCCTTGGACCTGTTGCTTGTCAACTGAGGGCTCTTCCAAAATTCCCTGGAATCTTGGAGCTCAGAACATGCCATGATGGTTCTGCTACTAAACAGGAGGAAGCCAAGGTAATCACACATAATACTGAAACTCTCTCTCTCTGGTTATAGATGCAAATCACAAAGTTGAACACACACAAAAAGTAAAAATAATAGAGTCGGGCACTGGTGGCTCATGCCTACCATCCTAGCTACTCAGGAGGCTGAGATGTAGAGGATCACCGTTCAAAGCCAACCTGGGCAGAAAAGTCCATGAGACTATTCTTTCCAAAGAACGAGCTCAAAGTGGCACTGTAGCTCAAGTGGTAGAGCACCAGCCTTGAGCACAAAAGCTCAGGGACAGAGCCCAGACACTGTGTTCACTCCAGAACAGGGAAGGGGAAAAAATCTGTAAGCTGAGAGGTAAGGAGTTAGGAAATGAAAATTAGTGGCTTACCTTGCCTGGAGAAATGTCACAAAACACAAAGCCCATGGTGTGAAGACGGTGTAATCCAGCAATCATGTCAGCACCAAATTTTCAGACTACATCTTCCAGAAGGTTTTCATCCTGAACAATAACTGTCTCTCAGGAGACTCCTGCAAGGAGTTGAGTAAAAGTCATCTCCATAACACACTACCATATTAACAAAAGAGTGAAGCTGGGTACTACGGCTCACACCTGTAATACCAACTATTCAAGGAAGCTGAGATCTGAAGATCACAGTTCAAACGCAGCCTGGGCAGAAAAAAATAAATTAACTAATTAAGGGACAGCTCTCAGGCCCTGAGTTCAAGCCCCAGGACTGGCGGGGTGGGTGATCAGGGGAGAGAGCCTCTCTGATTTGTCTGCCTGGACTGGCTTTGAACCTCAATTCTCAGGTATCAAGCCTCCTGAGAAGTTAAACTATCTCAACGTTTGATGGTCGTTGATTATTATTCAGTGTATACATAGAAGTATGTAAACTTACTGCTTTGATTATTGCTGGTTCTAGGGTTTGAACTCAGGACCTGGGCACTGTGCCTGTGCTTCTTACTTTCCTCAAGGCTGGTCCTCTGCCACTTGAGCCCACAGCGCCCGGCTTCCAGCTTTTTCTTTCCTTTTTCATTTTCTTTCTTTCTTTTTTTGGAGGGGGGAGGGAAGATTATTGGAGAAAAGAGTCTTAAAGACTTTCCTGCCTGGTCTGGTTTTGAACCATGATCCTCAGATCTCTACCTCCTGAGTAGCTAGGATCATGGGTGTGAGCTACTGGTGTCTAGTCCCATTTGTCCCCACTCCCCTCCCCCCCCCCCGCTCTATTACTGCTAAAATATAAAAACTTTCAAGCTAAAAGCCAAGGAGGCAACTGACACACCCATCTTCTCCACTGGATTCCCAGCAAACTGTGCAAAGAAACTACTGTGACATGAATTGGCCACTAGGTGGTGACATTTACTAGCTCAAATGTCTTCAAGCTTTTCTCAAGTGCAATTCTCTTTTCCACAATAATAATAATACTAACAAACTATAAACATGAAGGGTATGGGCTGGGAATGTGGCTTAGTGGTAGAGTGCTTGCCTAGCATGTATGAAGCCCAGGGTTCGATTGCTCAGTACCACATACACAGAAAAAGCCAGAATTGGTGCTGTGGCTCAAGTGGTAGAATGCTAGCCTTGAGCAAAAGCAGCACAAGGACAGTGTCCAGGCCCTGAGTTCAAGTCCCAGGATTGGTGACAAAAAATTGTAGGGTGGATGAGGCTCTGTCCTATCATTTTTTTTTGGCGGGGGATAATATGTGCCAGCACTGAGATTTGGCTCAGGACCTTTGCTTAGCTGTTCTGCTCAAGGCTGGTGCTCTACCCTTTGAGACATGCTTCTGGCCCTTGCCTGGTTAATGGCAGGTCTCACTGACTGGACTTTTCTACCCTAGGTTAGCTCTGAACTGTGATCCTCACATGTCCTCCTGAGTAGTTAGGATTTCCAGGTGTGAGCCAACCAGAATCCAATTTGAAAGGACTTGTTTAAACTAAGAACTTGAAAGTAGGAACCATCCTCTTTCTTGGTAGACACTGAAGATGTGAGATGGAAATTATTTATAAGTCTGCTCTGAGTCTGGCATGTGGGGTTTGAATCTTTCCTTCATTCCCTCACTAATATTAAAGTTCTTAGAATCAACAGACATTTTTATTTTTTCCAGGCCTGGGGCTTGAACCCAGGGCCTGGGTGCTGTCCCTGGGCCTCTTTGTGCTCAAGGCTAGCACATTACCACTTGAGCCACAGCACCACTTTCGGCTTTTTCTGAGTATTTTATCAGTGATCAAGAGTCGCATGGACTTTTCTGCCCAGGCTGCCTTTAAACCATGATCCTGAGATCTCAGCCTCCTGAGATGCTGGGATTAGAGGAGTGAGCACTGGCATCTGGCTCAATAGTCCTTTAATCACAGTTTCAATGAATATTAAGTATTAGCTGCCATTGTGATTGTTTCCTTACAAAAACAGTGCAGATCTTAAAGATGAGATGGATTTCTGACTGTGCATGTGCCAGTACTGGGACTTGAGCTCAGGGCCTGGGAGCTATCCCTTAGCTTTTTCTCTCAAGGCTGGAGCTCTACCACTTGCATCACATCTCCCTTTCCAGCTTCTGGTAAGTTAATTGGAAGAGTCTCTCAGATTTATCTGCCCAGCCAGGCTTCGAACCAGGATCCTCAGCTCTCAGCCTCCTGAGTAGCTGGGATTACAGGCCTGTGCTGGGCTCCCATTCTTCCTAATCTGTTCACACATGAAGAATACCACAAGAGTCACTGATCTGCTCAAGGAATACACTAGATTGTGATATGAATACGTTCACAGCAATTGTCGCAACACCTGGCGCCCACTCTTACCTGTGCAGAGCTCTACCACGAGCCACAGGTGATTGCTGGTCTCGTACCATTCATGAAAAGTCACAATATTCTTGTGCTTAATTTCATATGTGAGACGGACCTACCGGGAAGAGGAGAGATAAAAAGTTCTTGAACTATTGATCATAAAACCTACCTGACTGTGTAATCAGGAGACTTTTTTTAATGATGTAATTTACTTATTTCCAGACATTAGAAAGGAGGGGGAGGAACACTGGCCATAGGGAAACAGGCTAACAATGCATGATCTTTGTAAACATCACACCTGTTAGGATGGCTACTCGGGAGAAGGAGCTCTGAGGATCCCAGTTCGAACCCGAGCACACAAATGGAAAGAGATTCTCCTCTCCCATTAACCAGCACAAATCTGGAAATGAAGGTGGGGTTCAAGTGATGAGCACCAGCCTTGAGTGAAAAAGTGAAAGAAAAGCACAAAACCCTGAGTTCAAGACCCATGACCAACAACAATAACAAAATCTCCAGGGCTTTCTTGCCCTGGCTGGCTTTGAACCGTGATCTTCAGATCGCAGCCTCTTGAGTAACAAGGATTATACAAGTGAGCCATACTGCCCAGCCCAATGGCCTCATTTATTAACTTGTTTCTCTCTCTCTCTCTCTCTCTCTCTCTCTCTCTCTCTCTCTCTCTCTCTCATTTTGTTTTGTTGGTACCAAACCCAGGGTCTTGCGTATGACAGCCCAAGTGCTCTACCACTGAGCTACATTCCCAGCCTTTTGGTTTATTAAGACAGTGTCTAACTAGATATTCTTGAACTTGATATCCTGTCACCTCCCAGCTGCTGGGATTACAGGTGTCCACTAGCAAACTCAGCATTTGGCTAGTCACTGTTCAGATCAGAGTGCTGCCTCTCCCAAGGCAGATGGAAACACTACAGACTTACCCAATTGGTAATTTCTGGTCTTTTGCACTTTTCCATACAGAAGATGGCCACAAAGTTGATTGTTCCCTCCTGCTGCCCTTTATAGACAATTGTCTTTTTTCCCCTGCCAATCTCCTCATAGAGAATGAAGTTTTCCATTGCTGGGTTGACTCCTCACAGAGGGCAAGAAAGAATCTTTAGCTCCTAAAAAGAAAACAGAAATGACGCTGAGAGATACAAGGTGGATGAATGATGTGTGGATGCATATGCAAATTTGCAAATAAATGTGTGAATAGCACAATATGCAAATAAGGCATTTATAAATCCCATTCAGAATTTTAGATAATAATGAACATAATTATGGATAATAAGGCCTGTATGTAATGATATAATGAACAAGACTAATGAAAGTGCAAGTCATAAATAATTCAATTTTCTTTTGATAAGATCTTGGGCTACAGATGTAGCTCAGTAGTAGAGTGCTTGCCTAGAAAGGTGTAAGGTTATGGGATCAATTCAATTCCCTAAGGCTAGAAGGAAGAGGAAAGAAAAGCTTCTAACCAGGTGCCAGTGCCTCACACCTGTGACCCTTAGCTAATCAGGAGGCTGAGATCTGAAGCTCCTAGTTTCAAGCCACCTGGAAAGGAAAGTCCCGGAGATTTTTTTATTTTGGTCTGGACTTGAACAGAAGGTACTGTGTGCTGTCCCTGAGCTCTTGTGCTCAAGGCTAGCGTTCTACCACTTGAGCCACAGCTCTACTTCTGGCTTTTCAGTGGTTCACTGGCTCTGAACCATGATCCTCAGATCTCAGCTTCCTGAGTATCTAGGATTATAGGCAAGAGGCACCAGTGCCCAGCTCCTGAAAGATTCTTAGGTCCAATTAACTAGCCAAATGCCAGAAGTGGAGGCGTGGCTCAAATGGCAGAGCACCAATCCTTGAGTCCAGAAAAAAACCGAGAGGGACATCATCCATGCCCTGAGTTCAAGTCCTGTACTGTCATGTGTGCACACATACCAAAAAACCAACTGTAACTTCTTACCTGGAAAATTAACTCAAATACAGAAAACTGCAGGAAATGAATCTATAGAGAGACACTCTACAGTCAGCACCCGCCATCCAAGGAACCCTCCCATGGTCTATCTCCACCACTCTTTCTGCTCCCCCGAAAGAGTCACCCAGCTGGCTCTCCCTTTTTCTAGGTTCACCGGCAACCCCACCATCTCACCCCACCCGCATCACCCAGCGGGCCAAGGCTCGGGGTCCACTGCGGAGCACCCCGCGTTTCTTCTCCCCAACTGCCACCCTGGTTTAGCCAGGTCTGGGGACCCGTGGGCCTCCACCCCAGGCCACTCGGAGCAGAGTTTGAGGAGAAAGGCCAAGACCCAGGCCTAAAGAGCGACCCACAGAGTTGCACGATACCTGAGGCGGCTGAGGGAGACACCAAGCCAGGAAACAAACCCTTCCAAGGCCCCCGGGTGCCTCACCGGCCCCTGGGCGAGAAAGAAGCCAGAGAATCCACTTGAGGGCTCCCGGTGGCTCTGCCTCCTCCTGCAGGCGGGTCCACTGCTCCGGGATAGGAAGGGGGAGAAACCAGCCCGAAGGCGGGGACATCGACGAGCACGAGCCAACTTCGCACCCCTCACTCCCCTCCGTGTTTGGAATCACCTGGTCCATTTCCAAGGTAGCTCAAGAGACCCGAGAAGACGAGTGGCGCTCATTGGCTGAGCAATTTCTGTTTCTATTGGCTGGTGCCCAGAAGTGTCCAGCCAAGGCGGCCCGCCCCTACACCCCACCGCCCTTCACACTACTGATTGGCGGGAAGAATGATGGGGAAGCTTGTAGACTCAGCCCCGCCTCCTCATCCATGGCAGCAAACAGAAGGTCGGAAAGATGTGGCTCCACTTCCGACTTTTTGGTGATTATTTGGCGGCAAGGCTCACAGTTTCCTGCTCAGGCTGTTTGTGAACCGTGGCCTCCTGAGTAGCTGGGATGACAGCAGACACGAAGTGTTGGTGCTTCAGTAACTTTTTTTAAACAATTCATTATTATTATTTATATCGTAGTACTGGAGATCAAATCCACAGTGTCACGATTGCTAGGCAGTATATTCTACCATTGATCTGCAGTTCTCAGCCCTAACATGTCTTCAAGCTCATCAAGGCATTAAACATTAGATATTTGCCATTTTTCTACTTTCATTACTTCTTTTAGTTTTATTTTTGTATCAGATCTGGGGCTTAAACTCAGGACCTGCAAGCTGTCACTTATGTTTGTCATTCAAGGTTAGTGCTCCACCACTTGAGCCACAGCTCCACTGCCTGCTTTTTTTTTCTAGTCCTGGGACTTGAACTCAGGGCCTGGACTCTGTCCCTGATCTTCTTTTGCTCAAAACTAGCATGCTACCACTTGAGCCATCCGACTTTTCCTGTTTATGTGGTGCTCAGGAATC
>NC_063178.1:40039854-40073729 GCF_023159225.1 Perognathus longimembris pacificus
ACCAATCACCGTTATTATTTTGCTTGTTTTATTTGCTTTTGGAGACAGGGCCTTTGCATATAACCTAGCTGAGACACAAACTCTTGATCATCCTGCCTCAGACCCTCTGTGCTGGGACTACAGGGATGGGCCAGCAGACCACATGGTCTTCACTCCTGACAATGCTCTCTGCAGAAGCCAACACAGGTGCTGCATGTGTACTTAGTAAAAAAAAACAGGGGATCTAAAATCATGCGGAAACAAATAGAAGGCATATTGTGGTGGGCAGGAGAGTGTGTGGTCCACACGTATTGGTATTAGACACGAGGATCACATCAGTGAACAGGAAGAGGTGCTGCTTCCTCTTCCTCCAGCTTGTTCTCATGTGCATCGTGCTGTGGATGAGCAGGGCTCTGCTGCTGACCTCTGGGCACACAGGTCTGTGAAGCTGACCATCTTCCTCAGGAAGAAGGCTCTCCTGCTGCACACAACACCACACACAGTCAGGCTCCAGTATGGTGTAGGGCTTTGTGCCAAGTGTAGTGGGGACACAGTTCCACACGTGGCCCTCCCAATCCCAGCCTGACTCTATCACACACACCCAGGGGGGTTGGTTATTTGATTTTTTAACACAAACAGAAAAGCTGTATCACTTTTTAAGACACGAAGAGGTCACATATAGGAACAGAGTCCTGGACCTTTTCTTCTCTAAGAGATGGGGAAAGACCAAGGCCAGAAACTGAGGCACCTTTTAGAGGAAAGGAGAAGAATCTGGTAAGGGAAGGGAAGTGATAGAGCAAGGCTAAGGAGATGGCCACTGCAAAGTGACCAAATGTCATCTGTCAACTTGAGAAAAGCATTTTTATGGCATATCATGGATATTCTTAAAGAAGCAATTCCAAATTGCTTTTGTTTTAACAAGAATCCTCACACAACTGGACTCCTTAAAATGTTATTCCCATCTTATTTATATCAATATTCTGTTTTGGGGAAGCAAACAGATGAGAAAGAACACCGAGCAGAACATGATGCCCCTAGAGGAAGCACTTAGGCTTGCAGGTCGCACTGTGGCTCTGTTGGGTATGGTGATGGCACAGAAGAGTGTGGACAGCTCTGCTTGCTGCTCAAGCACTGGCAGAGCCTCCTCCTAACTCGCCCATTGAGCCTCACTCCATCTCCTCTGACAATGTGAAGACAACTCAGCCCTGCACAGTGTGAACAGGGGTCACTTTCCATGAACAGGTCTGAAGGTCAGAGGCAGTTCAAAAAGGTCAGGAGAAAGGAAACAGAACCCTGGCCAGGGCCACCCCTAGGAGGAACCTCAAAGCAGGTGTTTCCCAGACTATCTGGTGCAGGGCAGCCATGCATGGAGGGTGTGGTGGTCACAGTGAACACTTGTCTTCATCCATTTCGAGGCTCTGGATATCAGACATGGCTACAGCTCCAATAGACACATCAGTCAACTGCCTGGAGTCTGAGCACTGGGAGTTCCTCTCTCTGTGATGTCACGGTTCTAAGGCTCATGCCCCAATTGCCAGGATGACACAGCCTCTGCCTTCCTGAGTGGCTCCTGGCAGATTTAATATAATCTTCTTGAGATGGTTATATGTTTGCCTTTGTGAGAAAGAGTTCACATACACATATTTTCCATTTCACTTTAACAGCCTTAGACTGTGCTACAGTGCATCATAACCCAGTCTATTTGCTACAATTTCTATGCTATTCAAATGCAGGGGCCTGGATATTTATAAAGAAAAGAGGTTTACTTCATAATCAGGAGGGCTGAAAGTCCTAACTCATGGCATTGTGAAACTGGTCCTAGGGTCAAGGCCCTGGACTGGGTCATAGCTCAGTGACCTGGAGCACTGTGGAGAGAGCCTACGCTGAGGCAGGATGATGGGCACAGTGGCCAGGGCAGAGGCTCTGCTTTCAGTACAGTCCTCTCAGGAGAACTAAGGGGATCTATAGAGATTTCCTCATTCACAGAGCAGCTCCCCACTCATGGGGATCTTCCCAGGGCTTCCTGTTCATGCAGTCCCCAACATCTCTCCACAATGTGCATTTGTGCACAGCTTTCATTCTGAATCAGCTTGTGGTAAAGCAAGCCAGAGCAAAGCAGCAGAACATTCATGCAGACACAGCGGCCCCCAGGGTGACTGTACTGCAGACACCTGTGGTATATGCCCCCCGTAGCCACACCCACTGCCTCCCCAAGCCTCCCACCACCCCAGGCCTAGCTAGTGCTCATCTGGTCTCCACCTCTGTGGTCCTGTCTCTGGAAACTGTTGCATGACTTGGACCATCCAAGAGAACTCATTTTTACTTTTTACTTTTATTTTCATCAGTGCACATTCATCCTTATTATTGCAGGCATTTATAAGTTCACTTCTTTAAATCACTTTAGTAATAACCTTTAGTACATTTTCTTCCTACCTTCCTTTTGTCCTTCCTTTCTTTCTTCCTTTGTGCCTGTATTCCTATTTTCTTAATTTTCTCTATCTCTGTCTCTTTCTCTCTGTTTATGTTTCTCTGTATGTAGGGATCTGGGGGTGGGGGTGGGTTGTATTTTTCTTCTTTCCTTGCTTGCTCTCTCTATTGTTTACAAATCCTTTAATTTGAACTCATGGCCAGGATGATTTTCATGACCTTCTTTGCTCAAAGCAAGCAATCTCACCACCTGAGCAAAAACTACTTCCATCTTTTTGGTACTTTAGTGGAGTTCAGAGTGTCCTGAACTTCAAACCATGATCTTCAAAATCTTACATTTGTGTAGCTAAGATTATATAAATAAGATACTGTCACCCAGCTAATTTTTTCATTAGCTTTTTCAGAAAGTGACCTCATTCTGGGTTCATTCATATATTCATATAATGCACTTTGTTCATATATTTTATCTGTTATTCTAAGCCCCCTTCCCCTCATTTGGCTGTGTTCCCTTATCCTATTTTCTTGCATGCAGACAATTTTCTTCAAGGACCCATGAGAGTATGTTTGTCATTGTGCCCATTGTAAGACTTTGGTGTTGCCTCTACTTTGACTTCTTGCAAATGAAGCTTCTCTCACCATCTTAGTCCACCCAGGTGGCCACTGTCATCCCCACGTGACAGGCCTTGGTCAGTGCTCAGCATCCCTGGCGCTTCTGGTTCTTGAAGAGTTTCAGTGCTGAAGAAGCTCTCTGGCCCACAGATTCATAGATTCAGTCACCAGATCTCAAGACAAAAAAAGAAACACAGAGCACAACCTAGCTGGAGAAGTGAGGAGAAGCCAGAAATCCAAGTAGGTTCGTGTTTTAGATTTCAAAACCAATCCAACACTGAGCCACAATGGGACTGTAATTTCCAGAAGCTTCTCTGTTTTCACCTTTGTTTCATTGTAGGCTTATTGTACAACTGAACGGAAATACTGGGATATTTTCACACATGAATAGAGCCTCCCACAGAACAAATATCACCTTTCTTTGTAGACACCCACTTTTCCCCATACCTTTAATACCAAAGCCAGTATTTCAGCTTCCACATATGAGAGAATGGCTGTTTGTCATTTTGTATGGTGCATATCCCTTCACATCCTGCGCTCTACTGCTGTCCTCCTTACTGCAAATGACACAGTTTCATTCTCCCTAATTCCCAGGAATGGTTTGGGTGTGTTTGCATGATACTCAAAACTTAGTCTCATTAATTAAATCATATAAATAGATGAGGTGAGTAGGGCTTGGGAGAAAAAGAAGCAAAGATTTTTTAAAAAAATTTCCTGGTGAAATATGGAGCTATTTGCTGGGATGTGGAAGGAAGAACAGAGTTCTAGTTGACGGGAATGTGGAAAGAAGATGGTTTCACAGTGAATGCCAGCAATGTAAGTCTCTGAATATAGAAGGTAGGCATGGGTTTGGCCGGGATGGTCACCTGGTGAACACCTATTGTCCTACTGGCTGGAGGAGGTTCCTGGAATTGATTTCCCTCTTGTTTTCCATATTTCTCAATCCATGGGTAGTGACATGAAGAGAGGTGCTTGGGAACCTTGCCTGGAGATGTGAGCATTCCTGAGTTCATTCTCATGTGGGTCTGTGGGGAGACATGTAAAAGAAAACAGAAAGAGGGAGGGAAGAGGAAGAGAGAGAGAGAGAGAGAGAGAGAGAGAGAGAGAGAGCAGGGAGAGAGACCATATTGTTTTGTTTTAGGTATTGCTAATCCTGAAGTTTGAACTCTGGGCCAGGGTATTGTCCCTGATTTTCTTTTACTCAAGGGTAGCACTCTGCCTCTTGAGCCACAGCACCACTTCTGTTTGCTATATATGTGGTGCTGGGGAATTGAACCCAGGCTTCATGTATAGGAGGCAAGCACTCTTGCCACTAGGCCATATCCCCAGCCCCACACTGTCACTTTTGGCTTTTGGACTACTTAGTGTCTCTGACACTTTTCAGCCTGGGCTGACTGCATTTGATTGCTTAAGCCATAGCTGTATTTCTAGCTTTTGGGGGGTGAATTGGAGATGTGTCTCCAATTCCTGCACAGGCTTGCTAAGATCTGTGATGCTCAGATCTCAACCTCCTGAGTGTCATCCTCAAGAGGCTGAGATCTGAGGACCAAGGTTTGAAGCCAGCCCCAGGGAAGACAAATCTGAGAGACTCATCTCCAAATTACCAGCAAAAAGCCAGAAGTAGAGGTGTGGCTCACATGGTCCACTACTAGCCTTGAGTGGACAAGAGGTCCCGAGTTCAAATCCCACTTTTGGCACATAGACTGACTGATATTTTTCACATCAAATACACAAGCATTCTTCAAGTTTCTACAACTCCCCATAATCTCAGACTTGTATTTAGAACATTCAGGATAATGACTCTCTTAACTTTTGAAGTTTATAGTCAAGCAGTCTCCAGAAATGGCCCAAGTCAGAGTTATCATTGCTCCACAGTATGTGCTCATTTAGGACTGCACTTGTGGCTTCACACAGGCTGCAGTAACTTCCTAAAATGATGAGCCACACTTTACATGTACATACACATCCCAGTTTGGAGCGAGCCTTAAATGCTGGGTGAGCAGGTGGAACTAGAATAAAAATTAAGCATTGTACATTCAGTCTACAAACCACCAGCTAAAAAGGAACAGCTAAGTGAATAACTCAGTCTAAGAGGTAAATGGTTGCCCACAGGAAGGAGCTAAGGATTTACAAATAGGCAAAAAGCACACACAGGATGTGGAGAAAAATCAACGCAGAACCCAGTGGTTCACACCTGTAATCCCAGCTACTCCAAAAGCTGAGATCAGAAGATCCTGGTTCGAAGCCAGCTCAAGCAGATATATCCAAGAGACTCTCATCCCACATTATGCCACAAAAAATCTGGAAGCATAAATGAGGCTCAAGCAGTAGTCATCCAGGATCAAGAAAGCCCAGGGAGGACATGAGGCTCTGAGGTCAAGCCCTAGTACGGGCACCGAAAAAAGGCACTAGAATGTTCTGCCGAGGCCCTACCAAGGGGGAGTGGAGGAGGCGTGTGACCATGTCCTGTTGAGTCACCACCCACACACAAACAGCACAGGAGGTTGACCTTGGCGTGGGAGGCCCCCATGGTCTTCTAGATGGAGTCTATCTGCAAGCAGCCTTGCTGCACAAACTCATTCCAGCCCTACTCTTTCAGACACAGCAACTTCTTGGCTGGGACAGGAAGGGAGCAGAGGAAAAGGGTTTAAAGAGGAGCAAAATCAAAGCCCATGACTCCTCCACTCTTTATTATCACAACCACAATCAAAGCCACCAGTGCTCATACCTGTCATCCTAGCCACCCAGGAGGCTGACATCTAGAGTGCACCTTGAGGCCAGCCAGGGCAGGAAAAGTCTGTGAGACTCTTTATCTCCCATGAACCACTCAAAACAAGCCAGAAGTAGCACTGTGGTTCACGTGGTAGAGTGCTAGCTTTGAGCAAAAGAAGCTCAGGGGGCTGGGAATGTGGAGTAGGGGTGAGGTGCTTGCCTAGCATGCATGAAGCCTTGGTTTTGATTCCTCAGCACCACATATATAGAAAAAGCCACAAGTAGTGCTGTGGCTCAAGTGGTAGAGCAAAAGCCTTGAGCAAAGAAGCCAGGGACAGTGCTCAGGCCCTGTGTTCAAGATCCATAACTGGCAAAAAAGCAAACAAAAACAAATGTTTACAAATTCCAAAGTGTTGCCTGTATCTCCCTATCCTTTTAGATTAAGGCATTCCCTCCCTTGGTGGGAGTATTTCTGACACTGGGACATTGTAGAATAGCAAGGGAATGCTTCCTCAGAGGCTAACCTTCATCCCAGTTCCCATACATGGAAAACTAGTTTCCTTGTGTTTTGTTCTTTGTTTTGTTTTTCTCATTTACATTTTTATTAGCATCAACAAAAACAAACAACAAAAAAAGAAGAAGCTCAGGGACAGGTCCCAGACTCTGAGTTTGAGCCCCACAGCCAATTAAAAAAACAACAACAAACACTGGACAGAGATAGACATATTACATGGTAACCTTTTTGTATGACCTTTACAAACCCAGAAAAAAAATGTTAAATTTTACCAAAATAAAAATCAACTATGAGTACATAATAACAATTATCAATCCTAATAAGGAAAACAATGAAGATCATAGAACAACTTTCAGTTTTGTAACTATGAACATTATTTCATTCATTGACTTACCATTACTCTTTTCTCAGTGCATATTTCTTATTTGTGCTGGTCCTGGGGCTTGAACTCGTGGCCTGGGGGCTGTTCCTGACCTTCTTTTGTTCAAGGCTAGTGCTCTATCACTTGAGCCACAGTGCCACTTCAGATTTCCTGGTAGTTCACCTGAGATAAGAGTCTCACGGGATTTCCTGCCTCAGCTCAAATCCTAATCCTGAGGTGTCAAGTCTTCTGAGTAGCTGGGACTACAGGTGTGAGCCACAGCGCCCAGCTGCCTATTTCTTAGACAAGTACTCCTGAGTGCTCACTCACCTTGTTTAAAGGAGGGCTCTTCTGAGGGGAGTTCAGAGCAAGGTCTTCAGGATTTACAGCCCCACTGCTGGTTCTTGGGGTCAGACGAGAACTTGAAAATATACAAGAGTTGTTTTAGTGGTATTCAGTTTTCCAAAGTTCTAGCCTAAGCTCAGTACCAGTCTTGTGCAAAAAAAAAAATCTTAGGGACAGTGCCTAGGCCTTGAGCTCAAGTACCAGGACCAACACAAATAATTATTATTATTACATTCAAGAAAATATTAGGGCATAATAAACATCTAGAGTCTCATCAAAATAAAAATGCTTTTAGCTCATTTCTGTTTACATAACACTGTGATTTTGGGGTCACTTTAAGGTTATTCCATGGCTAATTTATTGTATCTTTTTATTTTTTAGCATTAGAAAAGTTATTTTCTCTTGCCGAGCCAATGTCCCCATGTACTTGTCAGTTTGGCACATTCATACTGTTTTTCCTTACCACCATGGATATCATAGTTATAGGGAGATATATACATCACGCTTCAAGATGAAAGGACTGACTTTCGATTTAAAACTACATAGAAACATGAGTGACTTCCTAAGCACCGTTAACACCTGTCAATATGCTCCTCCGTAGTTTTTACAAAGCAAGTTGCAGGTGTGGCAGTATTCTGTGATAGCATACATGGGTGTCTATTGTTAGGTATTAATCATCTTCTTTCTCAAGGTAAGACTTTGCATTAATCTGTGCTATCTGCCTGGCAAGCATCTGTCTGTAGCTGCCATTAGAATGTTCTTATAGTTCCACTTGCAAACTTGCTCACAGCCTTTCGTATTCTTTCTTGTTCCATCTTCTTTTCTAACCTTTCCTCTGTGAGTTTGTGCTTAGTTCCTAATGTCAACTCAGAACTAGAGGGTTTCTCTCAGTTTCTTTCTTCCTCTTTTTTACCACGGTTTACATTTTGTTAGATTTTGGTGGGTCCAGAAACTCATCTGTTGCCCTAGCATTTGGCTTTCCTTTCTTTGTCAATTTCTTTCTGAAGCTTGGGCATTTACCTCTTACTTTCCCCTATATGTGTACATGTCAGTATGCTCAGCTGGGGCTTTCCTTCCTTTTACATGGCCTTCTTTATCTCTATCATTCTTTTCCATCTCTCTCTTCTCACGTACCTTCTTAGACAACTGCTTCATTTTTTTGCCAGTCCTACGCCTTGGACTCAGGGCCTGAGCACTGTACCTGGCTTCTCTTTTGCTCAAGGCTAGCACTCTGCCACTTGAGCCACAGAGCCATTTCTGGCCATTTTCTATTCATGTGTTGCTGGGGAATCGAACCCAGGGCTTCATGTATACAAGGCAAGCATTCTTGCCACAAGGCAAGCACTCTTGCCACTAGGCCATATTCCCAGCCCTTTATTGTATCTTTTATTTACAAATTTCAGGTTATTTTCTATGTGTATTTTAACGAGACACCTTAAAATACTAGTTTTATTATTTTTTACAAGTAGGTTTGCATAGGGAGGGTGAACATAATAAAATAAATCAAGTACTTCATAAGAGATGAAAAATATGTACAGCTTTACTTCAGAAAACACTTGAAAGGGAACTTTCATATTTGCGTTTGGTGAGAATAAGGAATAAGGGAATACATTCATGATTCCATGGGCTTCTATACTACAGTTTTCAGTTTTCCACATCTCAGAAATACATCCAAGCTGGGCACAGTGGCTCACTCCTCTAATCTTAGCTGTCCTGAGAGGTTGAAAGGACTTTTGGTTCAAGGCCAGCTGGGGATAAAGAAGGTTGACAGGATCCCATCTCAACCAAGAAAAGCTGAGTGTTGTAGCTGGTGCTTATCATTTCAGTCACACAGGAATGTAAACAGAAGAATTACAATCTAGGACAACCCAGGAAGAGAAGTCTACAAGACTCCATGGTAACAGAAGAAGCTAAGTATGGGAGTCTAAGCCTGTTACGCCAGGAAGAAAACATCAGAAGAATCCCAGTTCACGTCTAAGCAAAAGGTGACACACCCTAATCTTAAAGTCAGAGTCAACAGGGCTACAGGTGTGGCTCCGGTAAGCAAGCACCGGAACTTGAGTTCAAATCAAATTACTGCCAAGAGGAAAAAATAAACATCAAAGACAAAGGGCTGGGGACCTACATCAAGTGATAGAGCACCTGCCTAGCACATGCAGGCCCCGAGTTCAAAATACTGCACTGTCAAAGAAACAAAGATGAGACTTTCATCCATCATAGACTCCCTTACAGATTTTCCATTTGACGTAGCTGAGGAGAAACATGGATTCATTTAATTGGCCCCCACTGATACACTTAGGGCACAATTCAGTGGGATTTTCTTTACAAGGAAAATAACAATTTTCATGAGCAGAATATAAATATTATAAAATAAAGATTGAAAGCCGGGCACCATTGGCTCATGCCTGCCATCTTAGCTTCTCAGGACGCTGAGATCTATAGATAATAGTTCAAAGCCAGCCCGGGCAGGAAAGTCTGTGAGACTCTTATGTCCAATGAACCACCAGAAAACCAGAAGTGGTGCTGTGACTCAAGTGGTTGAGGGCTAGCCTTCAGCAAAAGAGCTCAAGACAGCACCCAGGCCCTGAGTTCAACCTACAACTGAAAAAAATACAAATTTTAAATGATTTTTAAAAAGCTAATGTAGACTGAAAGAGCAGCACATTTGCTGGCCACTCCTTGGACCTGTTGCTTGTCAACTGAGGGCTCTTCCAAAATTCCCTGGAATCTTGGCGCTCAGAACATGCCATGATGGTTCTGCTACTAAACAGGAGGAAGCCAAGGTAATCACACATAATTCTGAAACTCTCTCTCTCTCTGGTTATAGATGCAAATCACAAAGTTGAACACACACAAAAAGTAAAAATAATATAGTTGGGCACTGGTGGCTCATGCCTACCATCCTAGCTACTCAGGAGGCTGAGATATAGAAGATCACCGTTCAAAGCCAACCTGGGCAGAAAAGTCCATGAGACTATTCTTTCCAAAGAACTAGCTCAAAGTGGCACTGTAGCTCAAGTGGTAGAGCACCAGCGTTGAGCACAAAAGCTCAGGGACAGAGCCCAGATGCTGTGTTCACTCCAGAACAGGGAAGGGGAAAAAAATCTGTAAGCTAAGAGGTAAGCAATTAGGAAATGAAAATTAGTGGCTTACCTTGCCTGGAGAAATGTCACGAAACACAAAGTCCAGGGTGTGGAGATGGTGTAATCCAGCAATCATGTCAGCACCAAATTCTCAGACTACATCTTCCAGAAGGTTTTCATCCTGAGCAATAACTGTCTCTCAGGAGACTCCTGCAAGGAGTGGAGTAAAAGTCATCTCCATAACCCACTACCATATTAACAAAAGAGTGAAGCTGGGTACTACGGCTCACACCTGTATTCAAGGAAGCTGAGATCTGAAGACCACAGTTCAAAGGCAGCCTGGGCAGAAAAAAATAAATTAACTAATTAAGGGACAGCGCTCAGGCCCTGAGTTCAAGCCCCAGGACTGGTGGGGTGGGTGATCAGGGGAGAGAGCCTCTCTGATTTATCTGCCTGGACTGGCTTTGAACCTCAATTCTCAGGTATCAAGCCTCCTGAGAAGTTAAACTATCTCAACATTTGATGATCCTTGATTATTATTCAGTGTATACATAGAAGTATGTAAACTTACTGCTTTGATTATTGCTGGTTCTAGGGTTTGAACTCAGGACCTGGGCACTGTCCCTGTGCTTATTTTCCTCAAGGCTGGTCCTCTGCCACTTGAGCCACAGTGCCCGGTTTCCAGCTTTTTCTTTCCTTTTTCATTTTTCTTTCCTTTTTCATTTTCATTTCATTTTATTTCATTTCAGTTTATTGGAGAAAAGAGTCTCAAAAACTTTCCTGCCTGGTCTGGTTTTGAACCATGATCCTCAGATCTCTACCTCCTGAGTAGCTAGGATCACGGGTATGAGCTACTGGTGTCTAGTGCCATTTGTCCCCACTCCCCTCCCCCCCTCTCTATTACTGCTAAAATATAAAAACTTTCAAGCTAAAAGCCACGGAGGCAACTGACACACCCATCTTCTCCACTGGATTCCCAGCAAACTGTGCAAAGAAACTACTGTGACATGAATTGGCCACTAGGTGGTGACATTTACTAGCTCAAATGTCTTCAAGCTTTTCTCAAGTGAAAATCTCTTTTCCACAATAATAATAATACTAACAAACTATAAACATGAAGGGTATGGGCTGGGAATGTGGCTTAGTGGTAGAGTGCTTGCCTAGCATGTATGAAGCCCAGGGTTCGATTGCTCAGTACCACATACACAGAAAAAGCCAGAATTGGTGCTGTGGCTCAAGTGGTAGAATGCTAGCCTTGAGCAAAAGCAGCACAAGGACAGTGCCCATGCCCTAAGTTCAAGTCCCAGGATTGGTGAAAAAAATTGTAGGGTGGATGAGGCTCTGTCCTATAATTTTTTTTTGGCGGGGGATAATATGTGCCAGTACTGAGATTTGGCTCAGGACCTTTGCTTAGCTGTTCTGCTCAAGGCTGATGCTCTACCCTTTGAGACATGCTTCCTGCCCTTGGCTGGTTAATGGCAGGTCTCACTGACTGGACTTTTCTACCCTAGGTTAGCTCTGAACTGTGATCCTCACATGTCCTCCTGAGTAGCTAGGATTTGCAGGTGTGAGCCAACCAGAATCCAATTTGAAAGGAGATGTTTAAACTAAGAACTTGAAAGTAGGAACCATCCTCTTTCTTGGTAGACACTGAAGATGTGAGATGGAAATTATTTATAAGACTGCTCTGAGTCTGGCATGTGGGGTTTGAATCTTTCCTTCATTCCCTCACTAATATTAAAGTTCTTAGAATCAACAGACCTTTTTATTTTTTCCAGGCCTGTGGCTTGAACCCAGGGCCTGGGCGCTGTCCCTGGGCCTCTTTGTGCTCAAGGCTAGCACATTACCACTTGAGCCACAGCACCACTTTTGCCTTTTTCTGAGTATTTTATCAGTGATCAAGAGTCTCATGGACTTTTCTGCCCAGGCTGCCTTTAAACCATGATCCTCAGATCTCAGCTTCCTGAGATGCTGGGATTAGAGTTGTGAGCACTGGCATCTGGCTCAATAGTCCTTTAATCACAGTTTCAATGAATATTTAAGTATTAGCTGCCATTGTGATTGTTTCCTTACAAAAACAGTGCAGATCTTAAAGATGAGATGGATTTCTGACTGTGCATGTGCCAGTACTGGGACTTGAGCTCAGGGCCTGGGAGCTATCCCTTAGCTTTTCCTCTCAAGGCTGGAGCTCTAGCACTTGCAACACATCTCCCTTTCCAGCTTCTGGTAAGTTAATTGGAAGAGTCTCAGATTTATCTGCCCAGGCAGGCTTCGAACCAGGACCTTCAGCTCTCAGCCTCCTGAGTAGCTGGGATTACAGGCCTGTGCTGGGCTCCAATTCTTCCTAATCTGTCCACACATGAAGAACACCACAAGAGTCGCTGATCTGTTCAAGAAATACACTAGATTGTGATATGAATACGTTCACAGCAATTCTCGCAACACCTGGCGCCCACTCTCACCTGGGCAGAGCTCTACCACGAGGCACAGGTGATTGCTGGTCTCGTACCATTCATAAAAAGTCAAAATATTCTTGTGCTTAATTTCATATGTGAGACGGACCTACCGCGAAGAGGAGAGAAAAAAAGTTCTTGAACTCTTGATCATAAAACCTACTTGACTGTGTAATCAGGAGAATTTTTTAATGATGTAATTTTTTTATTTCCAGACATTAGAAAGCAGGGTGAGGAACACTGGCCATAGGGAAACAGGCTAACAATGCATGATCTTTACAAACATCAGCCTGTTAGTTATGGCTACTAGGGAGGCTGAGCTCGGATGATCCCAGTTTGAAGCCTGTGCACACAAATGGAAAGAGAATCTCCTCTCCCATAAACCAGCACAAATCTTGAAGTGAAGGCAGGGCTCAAGTGATGAGCACCAGCCTTGAGTGAAAAAGTGAAAGAAAAGCACAAAACCCTGAGTTCAAGACCCATGACTAACAACAATAACAAAATCTCCAGGGCTTACTTGCCCTGGCTGGCTTTGAACCGTGATCCTCAGATCTCAGCCACTTGAGTAGCTAGGATTATACAGGTGAGCCACAGTGCCCGGCCCAATGGCCTCATTTATTAACTTGTTTCTCTCTCTCTCTCTCTCTCTCTCTCTCTCTCTCTCTCTCTCATTTTGTTTTGTTACTGTTTGTGGGTGCCAAACCCAGGGTCTTGCGCATGATGGCCCAAGGGCGCTACCACTGAGCTACATTCCTAGCCTTTGGTTTATTGAGATCGGGTCTAACTAGATATTGTTGAACTTGACATCCTGTCACCTCCCAGCTGCTGCGATGACAGGTGTCCACTAGCACACTCAGTATTTTGCTAGTTGCTCTTCTGATCAGAGCTCTGCCTCTCCCAAGGCAGATGGAAACACAGTACACTTACCCAATTGGTAATTTCTGGTCTGTTGGGCCTGGGTAACTGCAGCCTTAGTCAGGACACGGGGGATGCAAGGTGAGTGAATTAATGCATACTTTATTCCAAGAGGGCCAGGGTTTATATAGGGTTAGAAATCAATTTTACAACTACAGGGTAAAAGATCAATACAGCATGACATTTGTCTCAAATACAAAAGTGGAGGAAGTTACTACTGTGAGGGCAGGAACTTGATACAAATGCTTTTCCTATTACAGGAGGTAGTGACTACAAAGATTGTTGATATCAAAACAAGGAACTATATCCAATTGAGGTAGAACTATAATTATCTCCTAGCTACTATCTCCTCAAGGCTAGACAACTTTGATCTTGACTTCTCCAAAGACTTGTGAAGAGACTTGTGAGGAGACTTCCTTATCTACAGTGAGAATCTAACACTAAAGGCAGCTGGTCAAGCAAGTCTCCCTGAGGAGACTTGCTAAGCAGGGGGGAAGGGAGATTCTCACAACAAAAGGTGGCTTCCTTTGGCCTGCAAACACAAAGGAACTCCTTACTGGGAATGTGTTCCCAAGGGCCTATTAGTGTGCTAATAAGGCATCAGAGTAACCATGCTGGGGCTAAGTTTTTCCACTGGTCGGAGACTTTAATTCTCCAACACTGGTCTATTGCACTTTTCCATACAAAAGATGGCCACAACGTTGATTGTTCCCTCATGCCGCCCTTTATAGACAATTGTTTTATTTTCCCTGCCAATCTCCTCATAGAGAATGAAGTTTTCCATTGCTGGGTTAACTCCTCACAGAGAGTAAGAAAGCATCTTTAGCTCCTAAAAAGAAAACAGAAATGACGCTGAGAGGTACAGTGGATGCATATGCAAATATGTAAATAAATGTGTGAATAGCTCAATATGCAAATAAGGCACTTATAAATCCCATTCATAATTATAGATAATAATGAACATAATTATGGCTAGTAAGGCCTATATGTAACGATATAATAAACAAGACTAATGAAATGGCAAGTCATAAATAATTCAATTTTCTTTCAATAAGATCTTGGGCTTCAGATGTAGCTCAGTAGTAGAGTGCTTGCCTAGAAAGGTGTAAGGTTATGGGCTCAATTCAATTCCCCAATTTTAGAAGAAAGAGGAAAAAAAACTCCTAACCAGGTGTCAGTGTCTCACACCTGTGACCCTTAGCTAATCAGGAGGCTGATATCTGAAGCTCCTAGTTTCAAGCCACCCTGCACAAGAAAGTCCAGAGATTTTTTTCTTTTTGTCTGGACTTGAACTTTAGGTCCTGTGCGCTGTCCCTGAGCTTTTGTGTTCAAGGCTAGCGTTCTACCACTTGAGCCACACCTCTACTTCTGGCTTTTCAGTGGTTCACTGGTTCTGAACCATGATCCTCAGATTTCATTCAGCTGAGTAGCTAGGATTATAGGCAAGAGGCACCAGCGCCAAGCTCCTGAAAGATTCTTAGCTCCAATTAACTAGCAAAATTCCAGAAGTGAAGGCATAGCTCAAGTGGCAGAGCACCAAGTCTTGAGTGCAGAAAAAAAGGAGGGACAGCATCCATGCTGTTGGGCGTGGGTAACTGCAGCCGTAGTCAGGACATAGGGATTGCAAGGCGAGTGAACCAATGCATACTTTATTTCAGGAGGGCCAGGGTTTATATATTGTTAGAAATCAACTTACAATTTCAACGATAAAGATTAACACAGCATGTGATCCATTAAGATTATAAAAATTGAGGAATGCCATTACTGGAAGTAAGGAAGCTAATACAGAAGATTATCTACTACAAAAGTTTGCTGCTTCAAATAGAGTTTACTTATCTAGGATGAGCCATTTCCTACCTAGCTATTGTTTGCTCAGGACTTTGACCAGGACTCCATTCATCTAGAAGAGACTTCCTGTTTACTATGAAGAGACTGCTCTGATTACTTGGGAGGAAACTTTGCTATTTACTGAGAAGAGACTACCCTGATTTCTTGGGAGGAGACTTTGCTATTTGCTGAGAAGAGACTGCCCTGATTACAGTAAAGGGATTTTGCTATTTACTAAGGAGAGGCTGTCCTACCTATATTGAGAATCTACCACTAAAGGCAGCTGGTCAAGCCAGTCTCCTCAAGGAGACTTTGTATGGGGAAAGGGGAGATTCTCCTGACAAGAAGTGGCGCCCTTTGGCCCACAGACACAAAGAAACTCCTTACTGGGAATATGTTCCCAAGGGCCTATTAGTATGCTAACGAGGAATCAAAGTAACTGTGCTGAGGCTAAGTCTTCCACTTGGTGAGAGAAATTAATTCTCCCACACCATGCCCTGAGATCAAGCTCTCTCCTGGCATCTGTGCACACATACCAAAAAAGCAACTGTAACTTCTTACCTGGAAAATTAACTCAAATACAGAAAACTGCAGAAAATGAATCTATAGAGGGACACTCTACAGTCAGCACCCACCATCCAAGGAACCCTCCCATAGTCTATCTCCACAACTCTTTCTGCTCCCCCAAAATTGTCACCCAGCTGGCTCTCCCATTTTCTGGAGCTTGAACTCTGTCCCTAAGCTTCTTTCCCCCAAGAGTATCACTCTATCACTTTGAGCCACAGCATCACTTCCAGCTTTTCCTGTAAATGTGGTACTCAGGAATTGAACCCAGGGCTTCATACATGCTAGGCAAGCAATCTACCACTAGGCCACATTCCCAGCCCTCCTAACGCTCTCTTTTCCCCTCCTTACATTTCTTTGCAACTTTTCTAAACAATGTGTATTGTTCCTCGCCGCATAGTCTTCCTTGCTTTCTCTTTCTGTTTTGTCTGTTGAATCTCTTTGAATTCACTTAAAAAGGCATCTGAAACCCACCTCAGGAGCCAAATAAGAGCTAATGGCAAGTACATGAATTTCACACTCACACACAAAACAGTGAGGGAACAGGTGACTGCAATTAACTGGAAGCCCAGGGCTGGGAATGTGGCCTAGTGGTGGAGTGCTTCCCTCGTATACACGAAGCCCTGGGTTCGATTCCTCAGCACCACATAGATAGAAAAATCCGGAAGTGGCTTTGTGGCTCAAGTGTTAGAGTGCTAGCCTTGAGCAAAAAGAAGCCAGGGACAGTGCTCAGACCCTGAGTTCAAGCCACAGGACTGGCGAAAAAACAAACAAACAAAAACATCACTCCCCCTCCCTCCACCCTTCCAGAGGGCCTGAACCTGTTATTTAACAGCGAGGGGAGGTTGGGGGCTGATGGTGCGGGATACATCCATCTTGGCCAAGCCAACCCGACCTTTCTGAGGAAGGACTTTGCTCAGCACCCAACAGGGGCTGTCTTCACTGGGGCTCATTTGCACGCTGGAGTGAACCCCGCGGGGCTGGGAACAGCTGGGATGGAGGCTGGGGTTACCCCGAAAACCCCACCATCTCATCCCACCCGCATCACACAGCGGGCCAGGGCTCAGGGTCCACACCGGAGCACCCTGAGCTTCTTCTCCCCAAACCCCATCCCAGTAAACCCAGGTCCGGGAACTCGTGGGCCTTGGCTCCAGGCCACATGGAGCAGAGTTTGAGGAGAAAGGCCGAGATCCAGGCCTAAAGAGCAAGCCGGGCTGTTGCCCAATACCTGAGCCGGTTGAGGGAGGCACCAAGCTGGAAACAAGCACTTGAAAGGCCCGAGTCCCTCACCAGATCCTCGGCGGAGAACACTCCAGCAAGTTCACTTCAGGATACCTGGCTCCAGTCGGCTCTGCCTCCTCCTGCGGGCGGGTCCACAGGTCCAGGATAGGAAGGGGAGAAACCAGTCCCGACAGTGTCGACGTGTGCAAGCAAGCGGGAGCTATTCTTAAGTGCCTCTCTGCCACCCGTGCCTCGCTCCCCTCTGCATTTGGATTTGCCCCATTCTTTTCCAAGGTAGTGAAAAAAACTTGAGAAGATGAGCAGCGCTAATTGGTTGAGCAGTTTCTGTTTCTATTGGCTGGTGCCCAGAAGTGAGTAGCTAAGAAGGTCCGCCTCTATGCCTCACCTACATTCACACTACTGATTGGCAGGAAGAATGAATGGGAGGAGCTAATAGACTCAGCTCCACCTGCCCCAGGCCCAGGCTATGGTGATATTGGCTCTTCCGTGCCCATGGCAGCATGCCAGACACAGGAAGGAATGAACAGGGCTGATTGGCTGATGTAGGCTCTCCATTTCTGATTGGTTATGAATCCCAGATGTCACTTCCTATTGGCTATCAAGCAGATGTGGCTCCACTTCTGACTTTTCAGTGGTTACTTGGTGGTGAGCCTCCCAGTTTCCTGCCAGCACTGGCTGTGAACCGTGGCCTTCAGATCTCAGCCTCCTGAGTAGCTGGGATGAGAGCATGAAGTGTTGGGGCCTCAGTGACTTTTTTTGACAAGTTATTATTATTATTATCATTATTATTTTCCAGTACTGGAAATCAAACCCACAGTGGCACGATGGCTAGGCAAAATATTCTACCATGGATCTACAGTCCTCAGCCCTAACATGTCTTCAAGCTCATCAAGGCATTAAACATTAGATATTTGCCATTTTTCTACTTTCACCTTTTATTTTTATTTTTGTATCAGATCTGGGGCTTAAACTCAGGACCTGCATGCTGTCACTTACATTTGTCATTCAAGGTTAGTGCTCCACCCCTTGAGCCACAGCTCCACTGCCAGCTTTTTTGTTCCAGTCCTGGGGCTTGAACTCAGGATCTGGGCTCTGTCCCTGAACTTCTTTTGCTCAAGTGTAGCATGCTACCATTTGAGCTACATAGCCATCTGGCTTTTTCTGTTTATGTGGTACTGAGGAATAGAACCCATGGCTTCATGCTTGCTAAGAAAGCACTCTACCACTAGGCCACATTCCCAGCCCACAGCTTTTTGTGCATATGATTAGTTGGTAGTAAGTGTCTCGGACTTTCCTACCATGGGCTTGCTTTGAATTTGAATCCTCAGATCGCAGTCTCCTGAGAGGCTTGGATGATAGGCATGAGCCATGAGTGGCTCAACTGTTGTTTCAACTGTCATAACGGATTATTTAACCCATCTGGAATTGATTCTGGTGAACACTGGGTATTATGGTAGAATTTTATTATGGCTCAAAATAATTAGGTAATTATCCTAGCACCCATGCGTGCATGCACACACATAATTTGTCTTTATGGGAACTCAGGAAGGGGATGATTGCTGACACCTGTCCCTGTGATGGACCTTTTCCTTTCTGTGCTTCTTTTCAGCATAGGAATGATCACCAAATGTGCTCTGAGGTGGAAAGTGTCATATTTTTCTCTTATGGCTGTATCTATTTGAATATTTCAAGGCATATGTGGCATGCCTGGCCCAATGTTGGGGGAAGCTTGATGGTGGTGTCTTTGAAGGTGCTCACTGTGCCTGTGGGACAGGTTCAGGACTTCGAGGTGCATGATCCCAAATGATTTCACCCGTTGTCATGTCTTGTGGCACTGTGTAATCTAGACCACAATTGATTTCAGGATCTTAACTGACTTGCTTTTTCTCTGTCTTATACCACTTCTTACACAGCTTTTGGAAGCCTGCTGTCTGTCTTCAAGTTCCTTTTTGTCCAATGTCATACTGCTGAAGGCTGGGGACTTCTCTTCCTCCATTCCTTTTCTAGGGGACAGCGGCTTGGAAGCTGGTATCAAGTTCCCAAGTTGAACAGTGCCAGGGTCCCATCATAATTCCGTTTTTTGCCTTTTGATATGGCTTTCTTTATGGCTCCTCTTCTCTCCTTCTTGTCCTAAATTTGTAGTGTGATTATTTCCTTGTATTGAGCCAAAGGATCTCTACGTAGATTTTCAGAATATCATCTTTATAGTAACAAAAAGAAAGAACCAATGGGCATACAAATATCACACACACACACACACACACACACACACACACACATACACACACACACAAACACACGATGGTCTCTGGTTGGAAAGGAACAAAAATATTTTTCCATAGACTTTTCCATGTAATTCTAGGCAGTGTATACTAGGGTTTCATTATGTTCTTTTTCTAAATTTCAAAAGGCATAATAGTGATTTTATTTCCAGTCCTGCGGGTGGAACTTAGGATCTGCGCAGTGTCCCTTGGCCTCTTCCCCCCGCCCCCCCTTTGGCTTCTTTTTGCTCAGGGCTGGCACTCTACCACTTGAGCCACCGAGCCACTTCTGCTTTTTCTATGTGGGGCTGAGGAGTGGAACCCATGTATATGAGGCAAGTTCCCTGCAAGTAGGCCATATTCCCAACACCAACAATGATCTTATTAGTGTGCCTGACACAGAAATAAAACTCCACTAGCATCCGCTGCTAAGCCTTGACAAATTTGTGTTTGGTATTAAAATGGGGTCCAAGTGGGGGAAATCATCCATTCCTCCAACAGTCCAACACTCAGAGACAGTCATAAGTACAAAGATGGGTTTATTGGGGAAGTATAAAGCAGCATAGCCAGCCAGGGTCACAGCCCAAACTCGGGAGCTGGGGAGAAGCAACCTGGGCCAGGCTCAGGGTTGGGTTATATAGGGAAATACCACATGGTCTAGCCGTGTCACATGGAAGTGGCAAATGAGGTTAGAACACTTATAGAAAAACTGTATAGTCATTTTAGGCCACAGGCAGGTGGCCAATGGAGTTACACTCTGCCTCATAGTAACTCTTTGAACCAACGATCATTTTAGTTAGGATTGGCACGTTTATTTGGCAGGTCCTTAAATGATGCAGGTGGGGGTAAGGCTACTCCTTCCTGAAAGGGCACAGGTTGATGGGCTGATATACTATTGCTAGCCCCTAACAAGTACCATGGACTGACTTCACTGGGCTGGCTTTAATTTGTGCTCCTATTTGTCAGGCCAAGCTTATAAGTGCTAGAGAAAATTTGGAACTATTTTAAATGAAGTGTCAACACTTATGTATAATGATGATGCTCAGTAAAAACAGAGTACTGGGTATCTGGCTAGGAAAGGACTGACTGGGTGCAGAGAGCTGTGGAATAAATTAGCACCGGTGGGCTCACTGTGTGCTGGAGAGTTTGAACAGAGCAGGGAGAGCTCCCTTTAAAGTCAAACATTTCTGATTTTTTAAAGTTCCCTGGTTACATTGTAGAGAATGAGTAATATCTCTTTAAACTAGTTGCATTTATTCACATAAAACAAAAATTCAAATGTCAGTATATCTGTAGATTTCTCAACATCCCCTATGGGTTGAAGCTTCAATAATCTTGGGGGTTGAACTCAGAGCTTTTGTGCTCAAGGCTCAGTGCTCTACTACTAGAGCCACAGCTCCACTTCCAGTTTATTGGTGGTTAATTGGTGATGAGAATCTCACAGACTTTCCTGCCCAGGCTGGCATACACCCTTGATTCTCAGATCTTAGCTCCCTAAGTAGCTAGGAGAATAGACATTAGCTATGACACCCAGGACAACTCCTCTTTGGTCCCATGTGCATCAAACAGGCTTTTGAGGTCGACTCTTATGTTCACTCAAGTACTTCACTGTCCATTCCACAAGGTGGATGAACCAGCAAGAGATGCAGGGGCCAGATTCAGTCAGGGATCACATGTCACATTCAGGACTGAAGGCATCTATCTGGAGAACAGTCCCAGAATTTGGGGGATACTTTGATGCTTCTTATACTTACATTCAGTCCATGTAAACTTTCAGAGCTTTGTTTCATAAAGCAAGATGCAGGTGTCCTTGTAAAGTTGCTCAATAGACTCAATAGAGGTTTGCCACCTGTTTGAATTAGAAATGTAATTTTTTAAATGAGTGGGGGAAAACCCATTAGGTGGGGGTTGATATTTTGTTCTTTAAAGTGTGAGGAAAACATTCCCCTTCCTCCTCAAACAAAACAGAGTAACAAACCCAGAGCTGGGCACAGGGTACAAGGATTTTGGTACCCTGTGGAGTGCAGCTTATTGCATTCATACTAGTGTAAAGCAAAGTTCCTGGTTTAACCAGGTACTAACATGGATGAGTTCCTTGATCTGTCTGAAAGGGAAATTTTCAGCTGTCTCTCGGGGGTAAATTCTTTTTTTTTTTTCTTCAAATTTTTATTATCTAACTGATGTACAGAGAGGTTAAAGTTTCATACGTTACGCATTCGATACATTTTTTGTACTGCTTGTTACCTTGTCCCTCATACCCCCCCTCCTCCCCCTTTCCCTTCCTCCTCGGAGGTGTTCAGTTCACTTACACCAAACAGTTTTGCAAGTATTGCTTTTGTAGGTGTGTGTCTTTTTTTAACCCTGTGTCTCTCAATTTGGTATTCCCTTTCAATTTCCTAGTTCCAAAACCAGTATACATGGTTTCCAATATACTCAGATAAGATACAGTGACATTGCAGGTTCAACCACTGGAAGGTGATACAAGAACATCATCAATAGAAGCTACAGATACACATAGGACGTTGAAAGTAGTTACAACTGTGATATAACAATTGTTTCCATAACATGGAGTTCATTTCACTTAGCAACATCTTAGGTGTTCATAAGGGTAAAGATATTGGGCCTTGTGATGCTCTGCTATGACTTGCCGAAACCTGTACTAATTATTCCCAATAAGGGAGACCATAGAGTCCATGTTTCTTTGGGTCTGGCTCACTTCACTTAGTATAATTTTTTCCAAGTCCTTCCATTGCCTTACAAATGGGGCAATGTCATTCTTTCTGATAGAGGCATAAAATTCCATTGTGTATATGTACCACATTTTCCTGATCCATTCGTCTACTGTGGGGCATCTGGGTTGGTTCCGGATTCTCGCTATGACAAATTGTGCTGCGATGAACATTGTTGTGCTGGTGGCATTACTGTGATTTTGTTTGTGGTCTTTTGGATAGATACCCAAAATGGGGCTGCTGGTTCATAGGGCAGTTCTATATTTAGCCTTCTGAGGAATCTCCATACTGCTTGCCCGAGTGGCTGAACCAGTTTATATTCCCACCAATGAAGTAGGGTTCCCTTTTGGCCACATCCCCTCCAACAATTGTTATTGTTAGTTTTCTTGATATATGACATTCTTACTGGGGTGAGATGGAATCTCAATGTTGTTTTGATTTGCATTTCTTTTATGGCCAATGATGTAGAGCATTTTTTTATATGTCTCTTGGCCATTCTCATTTCCTCATTAGAGATGTCTCTTTGTAAGTCTTTAGCCCACTTGATGAGGGAGCTATTGGTTCTTTGCGGTTTTGTTTTGGAAGAAGGTAATTTTTTTACTTCTGCATATATTTTAGATATGAGGCCATTGTCTGTTGAATGTCCGGTAAAGATCTTCTCCCAGTCTATGGGCTTTCTGTTTATCTTGCAAGCTATGTCCTTTGCCGTGCAGAAGCTCTGAAGTTTGATGCAGTCCCATTTGTCCTATCTTTCTTTGATTTGTAGCCTTTCTGGGTCTTTGTTAAGGAAGTTCTGTCCTGTGCCAAGAAGCCCAAGTGTTTCTCCTACTCATTCCTTTAGTGTTTTCAGGGTGTCTGTTTTGATTTCGAGGTCTTTAATCCATTTGGAATTGATTTTGGTGCAGGGTGATATATAAGGATCTAGTTTTAGTTTGTTGCATATGTTGAGCCAGTTTTGCCAGCCCCACTGGTTAAAGAGGCTATCTTTCTTTCATAGTATTGTTTTAGCTTCTTTATCAAAGATTAAGTAGGCATAGTTCTGTGGATTCCTTTCTGGGTCTTCAATTCTGTTCCATTAGTCTTCAGGCCTGTTCTGGTGTCAATACCAAGCTGCTTTTTTTTACAATAGCTTTATAATACAGCTTGAAGTTGGGTATTGTAATTTCTCCAGCACTGTTCTTTCTGCTTAGGATTGTTTTTACTATTCTAGGTCTTTTATTGTTCCATATAAATTTCTGGATTGCTTCCTCTGTTTCATTAAAAAAAGGTGTTGGGATATTAATGGGTATTGCATTGAATTTGTAGATAGCCTTTGGCAATATTGCCATTTTGATTATATTAATCCTCCCAATACAGGAGCATGGGAGGTTTTTCCATTTCCTTAGTTCTGACTTAATTTCGTTTTTCAAGCTTTTACAGTTCTCATCAAAGAGGTCTTTCACTCCTTCGGTTAAGGTTATTCCTAGCTATTTTATGTTTTGGGGGGCTATTGCAAAAGGAGTTGCTTTCCTGATTTCAACCACAGTCTTTGGGTCGTTAGCATAGAGAAAGGCTGTTGATTTTTGAAGGTTTATTTTATATCCTGCAACTTTGCCAAAGTTTTGGATCAGCTCTAGTACCTTGGGGGTAGAGTCTATGGGATTCTTTAGGTATAGGATCATGTCATCTGCGAAGAGAGAAAGCTAACTTCAACTATTCCTATTTGGATCCCCTTTATATTTTCTTCTTGCCTAATTGTTCTGGCTAGGAATTCTAGTACTATGTTGAAGAGCAGGGGAGAGAGTGGACATCCCTGCCTTGTTCCTGATTTTAAAGGGAATGGCTTTAGTTTTTCACCATTTAGAGTTATTCTTGCTGTTGGTTTGTCATAAACTGCTTTGATTATATTCAGGAATGTTCCCTGGAATCCCAGTTTTTCCAGGGATGTTAGCATAAATGGGTGCTGGATTTTATCGAGCGCTTTTTCTGCCTCCATAGATGAAACCATGTGGTTCTTTACCTTGCTCTAGTTGATGTGGTGGATTACATTAATTGACTGGTGTATATTAAACCATCTTTGCATCCCTGGGATGAATCCAATTTGATTGTGGTGTATGATTTTTTTGATGACCTGTTGAAGTCGATTGGCCAGAATTTTGTTGAGAATTTTTGCGTCTATGTTCATCAGGAAAATCGGTCTGTATTCCTCTTTCCGTGATGATTCTCTGCCTGGTTTTGGAATGAGGGTTATACTGGCTTCATAGAATGAGTCTGGTAGTGAAGGTTCTCTTTCAATTTCATTGAAGAGTTTCAGAAATATTGGTGTGAGTTCTGTTTTGAAGGCCTTGTAGAATTCTGCAGTGAATCCGTCTGGACCTGGGCTTTTCTTGGATGGCAGATCATTTATTGCCATTTCTATTTCAATACTAGATATGGGTCTGTTTAGATCTTCATGGTTGAGTTTGGGGATATGAATTTTTTCTAGGAAATCATCCATTTCTTCCAAGTTCTCGAATTTGTTGGCATAAAGGTTTGCAAAATAGTCCCTTATTATTTTCTGAATTTCGGTTATATCTGTGGTGATGTTACCTGTTTTATCTCTTATCTGGTTTACTTGAGTGTGCTGCCTTCATTTTTTGGTCAGGTTTGCCAGGGGTCTGTCCATCTTGTTGATTTGTTCAAAGAACCAATTCTTTGTTTGGTTGATTCTTTCGATGGTTTTTTTCGTCTCTAATTGATTTAATTCTGATTTGATTTTAATTATTTGGTTCCATCTATTGACTTGAGATTTGGCTTGCTGTTCTCTCTCCAGAAAATTAAGGTGCTTCCTTAAATTATTGAGTTGCTGTTTCTCCAGTTTGTGGATGTATGTACTCAGAGATATAAATTTTCCTCTGAGTACTGCCTTTGTTGTGTCTCAAAGGAGGTGGTACTTTGTGTCCTCAACTTCATTGAAGTCCAAAAACATTTGAATTTCCGTTTTAATTTCTTCAATGACCCACTGATGGTTCAGCAGTGTGTTGTTTACTCTCCATGAATTGTAGGATTTTCTGTGGTGGTTGTTTGAGTTGAGCTCTAACTTTATTCCATTGTGGTCTGAGAGAATGCAGGGAATAGTTTTGATACTTCTGAATTTGTACAGATTTTCTTTCTGCCCTAAGATGTGATCTATTTTGGAGAATGTTCCATGTGTTGCGGAGAAGAATGTGTATTCTGTTGTTGCTGCGTAGAATATTCTGTAGATGTCGGTTAAGTCTAGTTGGTCTATGCAATTATTAAGTTGTGTGGTTTCTTTATTCAGTTTTTGGCGTGTTGATCTGTCCAGAGGTCATAGTGGAGTGTTAAAGTCCCTAGCTATCAATTTGTTTGGGTCTGTGAGTGTTTTTAGAGTCAGTAGTGTTTGATGAAGTTGGGTGCTCCTGCATTTGGTGTGTAGATATTTAGAAAGATTATACCTTCCTGTAGGAGAGATCCCTTTACTAGTATGTAGTAAACTTCTTTGTCTCTTCTTACCTTTCTTAATTTGAAGTCAATTTTGTCTGATACTAGGATTGAAACTCCACCTGCTTATGGGGGCCATTTGCTTGATAGATTAGATTCCAGTCTTTCACTTTTAGAAGATGTTTACTTTTGCTGGATAGATGTGTCTCTTGAAGGCAGCAGAAAGATAGATCTTGATTTTTGATCCAACTTATGAGCCAATGGCTTTTGGTTGGAGAATTAAGTCCATTAATGTTGACAGTTAGGATTGAGAGATGATCGTTTGTTCCTTTCATTATCACTATCTTGTTTTAAGCTATGTCTTCCCATTTCTTGATCTGATGTTAATTATTTAGGGTTCATTTCTCTGTCTCTATTGGGATCTTGATTATTTTCCTTGTATAGTACATCTTTGAGGATTTTCTGTAAAGCTGGTTTGGTGGAGATATATTGTTTCAGTTTTTCCTTACTGTGGAAGACTTTTATTTGACCTTCGGCTATGAATGAGAGTTTGGCTGGGTACAGAATTCTTGGTTGATAGTCATTTTTATTTAGTGTTTGTTATACTTCATTCCAGGCTCTACTTGCTTTCATGGTCTCTGATGAGAAGTCTGGGGTAATTCTGATTGCTTTTCCTTTATATGTGATTGTTTTCCTCTCCGTAACAGCTTTAAGGATTCTTTCTTTGTACTCTACTGATCCTGTTTTGATCACAATGTGTCAGTGGGATGTCCTATTCTGGTATGGTCGGTTTGGGGTTCTAAATGCTTCTTGTATCTGTATAGGCCTTTCCTTATGGATATTTGGGAAGTTCTCAGCTAATATTCTGTTAAATACATTGCCTATCCCATTAACCTCTTTCTCCAAGTTTTCCTCAATACCTATTATCCTTAAATTGGGCTTCCTGATCATGTCTTGAATCTCCTGTAGCGATCTGTTTTGTTGAGTGGACTGGATTTGTACTGATTATTGATCTTTCTCCATAGAATCTAAGGAATCTTCAGCTCCTGAGATTTGATCCTCTTCTTCAGTTAGTCGGGACTGTAGGCTAGCTACTTGATTTTGAATCCCTTTTCCTTCTGACTGTTCTTTCCTGATGATTTCCATGTCATTTCTTAGGTCTTGTATGGACTTCTTTACTTCATTAACTTCATTACTTTGGTTTTGACTGTTGTCTCTCAAATCTTCAAGCTGGGTAGCTATCTTTTCATTTGACTCTTGAAACTCATTTATCTTTCTATTTGTGGATGCCATGAAATTCTCCAATAATTTTTGCTTTGCCTCCTCATGCTCTAGAATATTTGACTGAAGAGATTCAAACTTTTCACTTATCATGTTTATCAGTAGACTTTGTAGAGCATTTTGGGGGTTCTCCTCTATGTCTTCGATTGACTGCTCTGCTTCCTGCTTGTTTTAAGTGGGGGATAAGACTTCATTGTTTGCCATCTTTTTTGTGTTCCGTCTGCCCATTAGAATTGGGTATGCCAGTCTACCAGCACCTGTGAGCACTTTTTAAGACCCAAAGCAGCCCTTACCAAGCACTGTTGTGTAAATCTTACAAGTTCACAATTATATACAGATACCTTGTATACCTCTCTATAACACTAGATTTGGTGTTCCTAAAGAATACAATTTCAATATAACAACCTATCCTGGGCCCTGTATTCAGTAGTTACTTATTTACTGTTACAACCCTATACGCAATTTTTTTTATATTAAGTTCTTTTAGGACTGGCTTTCTCTATGAACCCCTTTGATTCACTCGGGGATTAAGCAGGAATATTCTCTATCCAATAACCAGGAGTAAATGGAACCTGGAGGTCCAGGCAGTAGGTCAGGACGGTAAGTTGGAGGTAGTAAAGAGAACAGAGTAAAATGTATTGGGGGGTGGTGGTCATTTTGGTTTAGTTTCAGTGATGTGGAAATGTGGAGAAGAGTAGAATCAGTAGAAAGAACAAGGTTAAAATGATAGACAATGGAGAGTTAGCAGAAAAGAGTGGAGGTGTTATTCATAGGAAAGTAATTTTTAAAGAAAGAGAACACAAAGAGAGGAATAAAATAAAACTACTGGAAGACAGATGCACAAAAAAGAGAAAAATTATTTATAAAAGAAAAAAAAATAAGGACAAAAAAACAGAAAAGGAACAACCCAAACAAACAAACAAAAAAAAGACTTGATAAAACAAACCGGTAAAAATGGAAAGCAAACAAACAAAAAAAAAACCAATGATGTTTCCGAAGTGAAAAAATTAAAAAGAAATTTTTTTTAAAAAAAAGTTTAAAAAATGTTTGAAAAGAAAAAAAAAAGGAGTCCTCCTTGTTTGGGTGGTCTTTCCCCAGTCTCTGGTTTCCTTGTGATGGTCTGCACTCTATTTTCCTGATTGACTGGTTTGACTTGATTTCAGTTTGCAAGGGGTGGATCTGTTCTGACCCTTCTCCCCTGTTGGTGCAACCCTGGGTATCTGTGGGGTTCTCCTGGATGGAGCTGGCTCTCACTGGTCGGTCCCTCTTGCCCTTTTCAAAGATGGCTCCTTTGACTTCACTTTGCCCAGGCCCGCTTTAGTTCCAATCTGGTCTGACATTATGTCAGTGGCAAAGATGGCGCTTTGCTCTGGCAGTGGGGGAAGGGCTGCCTTCCACAAGCTGCTCTGTGGTTGAGAGTGAGAATATCTTTCGTGGGGTACTCACGCTTTCTCTGCGATTTCAGGTCGTCCGTGCTCAGCTGCCTTCTGGAGTATTTCTCCCTGGTCTTCGCTGTGTGCTTTAGCTGCGTGGAGTGCAGGTTGCTATGCCAGGTGCTGTGCCAGCGCTGGCACTGGCGCGGCAGCGGGATGCTGCCCGGAGCTCAAATCTGCGTTTTCAGATGAGCAAAGTTGATTTTTCCTTCCTGGCCGGAATCCCTGTAATGTTAGAACTTACTCTGACTGTCTTTCTAGGAGTAAAATTTTCTATGGGGTGAGAAAATTGCAATGTCGGAGGGAGCTCAGCTAGGGCTCTGCTGCTCCTTCGCCATCTTCCCGGAAGTCTCGGGGGTAAGTTCTTTTCTGCTGTTTTGCACTAAAATATATTAATACTTAGTTGGTGAGTTATTGAATTTTTGCCTGCTTACAGGACTGTCCTTCAGTGCACTAAACTCTCCATTGCCTCCTCCATCCTTTTTGGGGAACTGTCTTAGGAAAGATGGTGCTCTGAGTCCCCACTCTCCTCTGTAAAATAGCACCAGAATGTTGCACATCAACTACAGTGCCATTTTCATGATGGCGGTACAGAGGGGACATGGCAGGGGATGTGGGTGCTCAAAGCCACAGATCCCTTTACACACTGGCTGCTGGGTTCGGTTTTAGTTATTTGTTCATTAATTTATTTCCAGCACTGGGGCTTGAACTCAGAGCCTCATGCTCTTCTCTTGTTCTTTATTTTGTCTAGGCAAATCTGGTGCTTTAAGACTTGGGCCACAGCTCCACTTCTGACCTTTCTGCATGGAGCAATTTCTAACCTTAATCCTCAGAACTCAGCCTCTAGAGTACCTAGAATGACAGTATGAGTTAGAGTCCAGTTTCACTGGCTACTGTGTTAATAATTTAGGTGGTCTAAATCAGTAAAAGCTGTGGTTTTGGGGGCAGGGAATGTGGCCTAGTTGTACAGTGCTTGCCCAGCATGCATGAAGTCCTGAGTTCGATTCCTCAGCACCACGTATATAGAAAAAGCTGAAAGTGGTGCTGTGGCTCAAGTGGTAGAGTCCCAGCCTTGAGCAAAAATAAGCCAGGCACAGTGCTGAGGCCCTGAGCTCAAACCGCAAGGATGGCACAAAAAAAGCTATAATTTTAGAAATTGGGTGTCAAAAATTATACAACACCAAAAGATGTTCTGTATTCAGAAGAAACTGATAGTATGTTTCTTTATTTTGGGCTCCCATCTCTTCCATGAATCTAGAACATTTCTCATCTTCCATTTCTACATGTGAAGCAGTAGAATCATTGAATATACAGCTCTTGTTCCTCTCTATCCAGTCTCCAGAACCATCATTCTTTTTGTGTATGAGTTTGTTGATTATTGCACACTCAATAAGAGACATCATGCCATGGCTGTTCCTTTCTAATTGGTATATTTTACGTATCTGGTTGTATTCAAGGTTCATCCCTGCTGTAATTTGTAGTAATATTTTCATCCTTTCAATGCATTCATCTATTGCTTTATGTGATCCTTTCTTTTGTTGGTGAGTAATTATGAAGTGTTTCTTGAAACAGTTCTAACACTCCTTGCTAACTTCTTTTGCATAAGGGTGCTTTCCAGGTGAAAGACTTCCCCAATTTTTAAAATTCATATGATTTCTCACATTTGTGACTTCTGTTATGTTTCCTTAAGGATGACCTGTCTCTGACGAACTTTCCAAATTTGCTGCATTCATGTTTCTTTCATGTGTTTATTCGCTGCTGAACAGGAAGATAGGTTTTCTGCGTGAAAAACTGTCCACATGTGTTATATCTATAATGTTTCTCTCATGTGTGTGTTTTCTCATGAACAGTAAGCTGTGCCCTCCAGGTGAGTGATTTTCTACAATGATTCCATTGATAAAGTCTTTCCCTTGTTTGAATTTTCTTCTCTATACTTAGATATGAGTTGTGGGTTAAAAACATTCTACATTCGTTATGTTCATAAGGTTTGTCTTCTCTATGTGTTCACTGATGAATATGACGATATGTCTTCTGGGTGAAATACATTCCAATTGTGTTATATTTGTAAGGATTCTCTCATGTACGGTTTCACTCGTGAGCACTTAGGTATAATTTCCTGCCAAAAGACTTTCCACATAGGTTACATTTTTAAAGTTTCTCTCCTGTATGTGTTCTCTCAGTAACAGTAATGCTTGATTTCTGGGTAAAAGACTTTCCACATGTGATACATTTAGAAGGTTTCTCTCTTGTATGTGTTCTCTCATGAGCACTGACATTTGATTTCTGGGCAAAAGACTTTCCACATGTACTACATTTATAAGGTTTCTCTTCTGTATGCTTTCTCTCGTGAGCACTAATGATTGATTTCGTGTTAAAAGACTTTCCACATGTGTTACATTTATAATGTCTCTCTCCTGTATGTGTTCTCTCATGAGCACTAACGATTGATATCGTCACAAAAGACTTTCCAAATATGTTACATTTATAAGATTTCTCTCCTGTATGTTTTAGCTCATGAATAGTAATGCTTCATTTCTGGGCAAAAGACTTTCCACATGTGTTACAATTATAAGGTTTCTCTACTTTATGTGTTTTCTCATGAACACTTACGTATGATTTCTGGGAAAAACACCTTCAACATGTCTTACATTTATAAGGTTTTTCTCCTGTATGTGTTATCTCATGAGCACTAACATCTGATTTCCCAGAAAAAGACTTTCCACATTTGTTAAATTTATAAGGTTTCTCTCCTGTATGTGTTATCTCATGAACACTAAGGGATGATTTCTCGGCAAAAGACTTTCCACATTTGTTAAATTTATAAGGTTCCTCTCCTGTATGTGTCCTCTCATGAACAATAAGGTTTGGTTTCAGGGTGAAAGACTTTCCACATGTGTTACATTTATAAGGTTTCTCTCCTGTGTGTCTTAACAATGTAGTTATTATAGATTTCAAAATAGCCATACTAGGAAGTGATGCATAAGTAGTATAGGCACTTGTCCTCAAAGGTTTATTTAGGACCTCATACTTATATGTTACAATTCAGAGTAATATATTTCTTGTTTCACTTTTTCTCTTTATATTAGAACAAATATTTACTCAATTTTCACAATTATTATTTCACAGCAATAGATATAAGTGATTACATACAACCTACCCTTAGCATTACCTGTGTTACTTTTACAAATGTTTGTGTTATTACAGGAGCAGAGTTGCATTGTTTGCACTTAGTTTCTTGAAACAATTTCTATTTTGGCTGCCTGGCTCCTCAACCATTAGGTTAGGAACAACAATATTTTCTAAATTCTTAGATCACAAAAATGTTTTATATAATCAATGCCTTTCATCTAAGCAGAATACTTCCCAAAAGTAAGGATTTATGCATAGATTTCTTCAGGTCTAGCTTCTGTCTAAGACTTACTATAGCCATATGTGGGAATTTTTAAATCCCTTTCTCTACCTCTTACAGAAAGTCTCACAAAATTCCTTTTCTAACACTCCTGACCTTCAGAACCAATTATGATAAAGGATATCCCTAATCACCACCCAGGTAATCATTCTTGCTACACTAAAAGCTTTGGAGCTAAATCCCACAACCATGAATAAGCTACTTTCCTCTTTAGAGGTCAGCAGTCTTATTGTCCTCCTTATTTCCTGACACCTGCATCATCTGATATCCCAGAAATGACACCTAGTTTTCTGAGAAGTACAGAGCTCAGTAGAACAGGGAACATTACTGCTCAGAACAGCTCAACAAGAACTTACCAACCTGGGCTCTGTCTCCAACAGCACTGTGTAGGATGCATTAACTCACCAGGGAAATTCTTGCCTGGGATTTCTCCCATCCATGGTGCTACACCTTCCTCCAGCTTGATAATAAACTTGGACTTAGAAACAGTGCCCTGTTAAGAAAAAACAGTGGAGAACTATTGTTTATGCTGGAACATTGGTACTGCAATTATCCAAGACATTTCGGTATACAGGTTACTCCAAACTCTAGTTTCTCATTTTTCAATAGCTCCATGGTTGACTTTGTATAGAAATACAACGTTTGGATTTTTTTCTCAGTGTTTCCCCTTGAATTCAAGGAATGGCCAGTCTTCTACCCTATTCAAGGACAGTGTGCTTACTGGGTGTTTATGGTTAATTGAAGAAATGAGTCTCCTGAGGAATCTTTTGCTTGGGCAGATGTAGATTTCCATAGCTAGGATTACAAGTGTGAAGTAGAGTGCCCAGTAAAAGCTTTGAATTTTAAATGCCCACTTTCAATTACTGATTTCTAGATCTTAAACTGAGTATTACCATACATTCTACTCTATTTTATATATCCATCTATCACAATGACCACAAGTTTCAGAAGATAGTCCCCTGGTAACAGAACATTTCTCAGAACTGTTGCCTAACTGGTGCTAGTTGACTATGAGAAGAATGGAATAAAATTGCCTCTGGAGTAATATAATCAAGGGAAGGACTTTCTTGGAAAGATGCACTACTTCCCATATTCTGTAATCTTAAATACCTAAAGAGCATTGAACCTTTGATAAATACTCATAGATGTACTAAAAAAAAAAAAAAAGCACTTGACCCTGTAAATTAATGTGTCTTTTACTCACCCAAGGACAACAAGTTGCTATAGGTCTCCAGCATCACATCTCTATACAGGGTCCTCTGAGCAATGTCCAGGTCCTGCCACTCCTCCCAGCTGAAATCCATAGCCACATCTTCAAAGGACACGGTCTTCTGTAATGGCACATTTTCATCAAGAAATTAGTCCTGAGTCAGAAGAAGACCAATTCTGGAATTTTATTCTTCCATATGTGTGCTTTTCTTACATAATATTTTGGAGCTTGCCCCATTATCTATAAAGTAGAAAGGAGAACTATCATGGTAATAATATTGGCACTATATTAACTAGATAACTAGGAAAACAATAAAAAAATATACAATGCCCCTATTACATCAGAACATTTCTCTTTGCTAGAACAAGAAACAGGATAAAACTTCTCAAGGGCTACTAATCTGACATGACAATATTAAGTATAAGTAGATGCTTGGAATAGTATGTGTAGGTTATTTTGATAAAGTTTACTATATATCAGCATAACAATTTTTCTGCAGGTTTCACTTCTGAAGTGTCATGCTTCAGCGTAAGGATGGCCTTTTTTCTATACATAAGTATCTGGTTACTTCTTTATTAACATAATGGTTAAACTACCAGTGGTGTTAAAAGCTAATACATAATAGGTGTTTGAAAGGAATATATGAGCCCTTGTGTATTTGTTAATGCCACAGATTGTAACAAACATAGAATCAAGATACTTGCAGAAGAATGCATCTGTATTAATAGACAACTTTGAACAAACTGTCATTTTTCTATGAATACTAGAACTATGGACTTGGAGTAGCACTGTGCTCCCAATGGTACAGTGCTCATCTTGAGCAAGAGCAGTTCTGTTACAGTGCCAGGCGCCGAGTTCAAGTCCCAAGACTGCCAACAAAGAAGACGGAAAATGAAAAAAAGAAAAGATTAGTACCCAACAACAGTGAAAGCAGGGGATAAAGCAAGTACTTGGAGAATGACTTCACAACAACTTCTCACTATGAAAATCACAATGAAATAACTACTTTATACATGTTAATATGCTCATACTTTAAAAAAAGAAAACAAACACAACAACCCATAAAATCTAGTGAGTTCTGGGAAGGATGTGAAAATAGTG